>NW_022196896.1:15121329-15148560 GCF_008632895.1 Mastomys coucha
CAGAACACTAACCCAGACAGACCAGAAGGAACCCGAGTCACTGGGCTGGCAGAGTTCCTGTGTGCCTGATCCAGCTAGTCCCAGTTACTCCCAGTCTTGGGACAGATGTTGGTTCCTGCTCACCTCTGATCCTGGGTGTGTCGGAGTGGAGCCCGGGAGTGGAGCTTCCTCTGGGTGTTGTGGGACTAGCTTCAGAGCTTGCGCCCAAGGTCTACTCTGGACCCCAGCCCGGACAGACAGGTGATAGAATTGATTTTTAACAAGTAATGGTATACATGGGCAGTACTCATAAATGTGAGGCTAGAAGTAGGTTTTAATAACTAATTAATTTTTTCTTTATTCCAATGTAACCAATTTCTTTGTTCTGATGATAAAAGTCCCTAAAACTCTCTTTAAAATATACCCAGTTCTAACTTTCACAGATAAGGTTTGTAGGCCACAAAAATACCAGCAAGCTTCTTCCCAAATACTCATCCAGAACAGCTCGCCAGTGGTCGCTACTGTAAAATGTGCTTTTTCTCTTTGAAATATTATATAAAGAAATCTTCAGGCTAATGTGTATAAATAGACCACTACTTATTCATAGATGATTCATTAATAATCAAGTCATGCATATTTATTGTTTATTGTGAGAAGGCTGCCTCCGAGTCATAATGACTGTCATGTTAGTCAAGTCAAAGAACCCAAAGCAATCAGCAGACAAAGCTCCAGGCCCCCACCCCCAAGAACCCTTTTTCTCTGTTCTAAACACATTTCTAAATGTGAACGGTGGCTGCAGCTGAGAGGGATGCTACCAAAAATGCATGGTTTGACTGGCTAAACCACCACAGTAAAATCTGGGTACCGACGATGGATATACTACTTCTGTGATCATACAGATGGCTGCAGAGCAAAGAATCCAGGTGAACTGGAAACCAGAAGCAGAGCTGCTACTGACAAAGCTGGGGCCCTGACTGACACAGGAGACCTTATCCACTGCCTGTCAAAATGAACAGGACTGCTGGGATTTCTCCTCACAGCTGATGCTTCTTCCCTTTCATTCGTATTCAAGCTACAGAGGTTTTTTTTCTTTCTTTCTTTCTTTTTTAATTAGATGCTTTCTTTATTTACAATATCTCTTTTCCCAGGTTCCCCTCCAAAAGAAAAAAGAAAAATAAGATAAAATAAGAAAAACAAAAAACGAAAACAAAAACAAAAACTAAAACAATCCCCTGTTCCTCCCTCTGCTCACCACCCCACCCTTTCCCACTTCCTGGCCCTGGCATTCCCCTACACTGGGGCATAGAACCTTCACAGGACCAAGGGCCTCTCCTCCCATTGATGACCGACTTGGCCATCTGCTATACACATGCTGCTGGAGCCATGAGTCCCCCCATGTGTACTCTCTACAGAGTTTTTAAAAACTTGTTTAATATAACGTTTACAGTACACTCACTGTTGTCATGGTCACCGACATCACTGTGCCAAAGTCAGACCTCACCACCACTGTCTTCCTTGGCCAGTATGGTCACAAGCTACCCCTGTTGCTCTTCATGAAAGTAAGCAACATGTTTATCTTCATAGGTTTTCTTCTCCATAGAATGAAGGGCTAAATTAGACATCACAAATATCCTTTTACATGGTCGACAATTCCTGCTACCATGTCTTGATTCATAGGGTGAAAACAGTTAAGGCCCCACTTAAAGTTGTTTCTATTACACTTATTTACCATGTGTGTCCATACATGTGGGTGGCATTCACACCCTGGCACCCATGAAGATCAGGAGAAAATTTGACAACTTCTATCTTGTGGATCCTAGAGATCCAAGTAAGTTGTCAGCTTAGGCAGCAAGTGCCCTTATCCATTAATCCATCTTGCCAGACCCTAAATTCCTAATTTTTAAAATAGAAAATTAATTTTTCTAGTCCAAATCAGTGAGGCAAGAGCGAGACCTTTATAACATAAACAAACTTTACTGACACCAGTTGTCTGTCCCATACTGTTTACGTTAGTTTACAGTCAACAATAAATGCTCAAAACAGCCATAGTTAGTTTCAATTCTTATTGGTCTTATTAGCAGTGAGAAAAATTTGCAGATGGAATGTTTTTGAAGCAGAGAGAACTAGCATTGGACTAAGGCCTCACTAGAATTCAAGCATCCCAATACAGAAACCTGGGCTGCAAAGTACTTTGGAAGAGTGATGGAAAGTCTCAAGAGGTGGCCTCAGAAGCAAAGCCTAGCTAGCTTTCTCTCTTCCCTCTTTCTCACATGGACTGAGTCATGGGAAGCAGCATTCCTCTTACCCAACACAATTTAAACCACAAAGCTAAACCTACAGTGCTACCTTTTCCTTGCCTTCCTGCCATAGAAAGTTCTTTAGCTGGCCTTTGCAACACATCCCTGCAATCCCAGTTGCTTAGGAGTCTGAAGCAGGAAATTCCAAGACAGATTTCTACTTAGGCTACAAAGTAATTTCAGGGCCACGTGGGTTACTTAGCAAGATCTTGTCTCAAAACAAAGTAACAACAGTAATAAAAAAGGGCTGGGGTTACAGAGATCTATGCAAGATAAAAGAGCATTTATTAATTTAAAACAACAGATATTGTCTCCAAAGTTTCTACTCCATGTTTGACTTTATAAAAATGGTGGGGTCATATAAGGCATGCAAGAACAATCATCAAAGTTAAGAGAAAAGCACCTGTTTGTATCCTAAGAAAAATTACTATGGCATTACTAAATGAATATGCACTTTTGCAAGCTTTCAAATGTTTAACAGGTGACATTTAATAGTAAGGGAACTAAATGCTTAAATAGAAAGGAGCAGAAACACCTGGGCAGGTCTGCAAGCATCGTCCTCTATTTAGCATGCAATTTCATTTTCAACATAATTAGCTTAAATGAGCTTCTAAATTTGGGTGATGTATTGCACATGTAATTAAGATTTAATTAAAAATGTTCTGTAATAAATTGTTTTCCATTTCTGACAAATCACATTAGAGAGGTAGATTTTGATTTGGAAATAGTTTTTTAAATGTGTTAATCATCTGTGCTGAAAATATGAGAAAGAAAAAAAGCAGTTCGGTTGAAAGTCACTTGGGATTTAAATAAGAAGTAAAGAATACAGCTGACCCTTACATCATTATGGAGTTTAGCTGAAGAGGATGGTTAGCACTCACTCATTTTTATAAATATCAATCTTTTTATTCTTACAAAATATACAAATACAGTTTAAAAACTGTTCTGTGAACAATCATATATGCAAGTCTAGTCTCTTTATAAAAAGCTGCAGCAAGGCTTTGTACCTACCTGCTAAATCCTGATACAGAGATGAACCCTCTGCTGCCAGTCCAAGACAGATTAAGCCACTGGACAAGAGCACAGCGAGCCCGTAGGAACTCCAGTGAAGTGTCATCTAGCTTGGCCCAGTATGGCTGCAGGTTGAGGTGGATGTACTGCAGAGGATCACAGCAGTGCTGGTGGAGGAGCCTGCAAGTCTGTGCTAATCTACACAGGTCTGGTAGTGAAAGATGATTCAGAATCAGTTGAATGAGCTATATAAAACAGAAAGCCAAGATCATCAACAGTGAAGGACAGTATCGCTTTAAAAAAAAAAAACACAGAGAATGTGGTCTAATAAAGAGCAGTATAACTTTCAAACATTATCTTCACAAAGTAGATAAATCAACATTTACCACATTATCCAACACATACATTACATTGCACTGCATTTTAAAATTGTTCAAATTCTCAACTCATGTTGACAAGTCATTTTTATACAGCACAAAGATATATACACTGGTAACTGTTGAAATAAAAAAAAAAAGAAACTGTGCAGAGAGAAGATTTTATATATACCAGACATTAGTGATACAAAAGAAAAGAACTTCCACTCTGAGTTCTAGGGGAATCAATAAATAGGCTAAGCTAAGCACAGTTTCACTGGAGATGCACAAGTATATGTCTTCCAGACAAGTGCCACTTACAGGTGAGGGGTAAAGCAGGAGGAGGGAGTCTAGTGGTGAGGATGGGGTTACAAGGAGCCTCACTTGGATTCCCTGAAAGGAATGAGGATTCACATTACAATGACACAGTAGGCCTTGTGTTTTCAAACACAGGGGCTCTCCATGAAAAGGAAGAAAGCTAATACAGAACTCCAGGAAAGCAGGGGAGGCAGATCCCAATGAAGGCAGCCAGCAGCAGCCATGGGGCAGCACAGATTACTAACAAACTCGAAAGGAGAAGGTAACTTTAATTACAATTATCCACGTAAAATAGTCCAAGATTTGTTTTCCAGTTGGGGCTTTCTAAACTAGTTTCAAAGACCTGTCATAAGTGCCCTAAATTGAACAGAGAATCAGAATAAAAAATGCATAGTTGTTTAATGACAAAAATCTTATTTAGATGAGAGCTTAGATGTTGTTTTTTTAACATAAAAGTATTTACCTGAATTTTCTACTTTTGTAAGTAATTATACCTTTTAACATAAATGATCTTCAGTTTAACATAAATTCCATATTAATGTTAGATCAGATGTCACTGTTTTGAATCCAATATTCTAACATTCAAATGAACAACAATATAATCTTTTAAGATAAGTTTAAAGATTATTTATAAAACATGAGCAGTTGCTGATTAACATGTATCTAGTGAGGCTTGGGGTACATTTGCGATTTCTTTTTAGCATTTGACTGTAAAATGACTTGACGATGTTTGTATGCCTGTATATGTACTTATTAGAAAAACATGGAAATAGAAATTATTAGTATAAAAGCTCTGACTAAAACAGCTTTTTTTCTAGACTTTCTCAACCTATCTTATGTTGCTTTTTTACCAAAACAAACTAAATACTGTATCACCAAGTTAGCAAGAATGCTCATCATCCTCTATGATGTAGGTACAGTTAGATCACTTGTCTCTGAGTGCAAATCCCATTTTTCAGTCCAGCTTGAATGCCCCCTTCTCCTTAGAGTTCTTCTTAGCAATTTTCCATCCCCTGACCCTAAACCTACTTACTGGTTTTAAGAACCCATGATGTATTCAATAGTAGCCCAATCTCTCTCCTTAAGTGAAAAGTACCACTGAAGAGTCTCTATCATAAGCAAATAAGTTAATGAAATTTCATTATCCAGATAACCCTGTTGACATGAGTATTACTACACAAACGAAAATGTGGAGGTAAAAATTTATAAAAGCCACCACTGAAGTGTTGGGGTTTGTCTTGTGAGTTGTATATCCAGGTGCGGAGTTCTGTGCCCCAGGATCAGATTGCAGTCTGGTCATGGACATTTTATTGACCAAGGTGCTGTAAAGGATGCTCCCCAATCATCTCTGATTGGATAATAAAAGGCTAGAGCCTGTGACAGGGTAGGAGAGAGGAAAGCAGGACTTGAGATCAAGTAGTAGGGTCTAAGCTAGGGACCATGAGGAGAGTAAAGTTGGGGAAGAAGGAGGTAGCCTTTAGGAGGATGAACCGTGAATATGGACATGAGCATGTGGCCCAGAGAAAATTGCCTGAAGGCACACATGGACCACAGCAAACAGAGCAAAACTCAGTTGACAAGTAACACAGGACCTATGGCTGGAATATATATTAGAATAGCTTAGAACCTGTCCAGCATAGTACCACAGCAAGTTAATAAAAAAACAGCAATTCTGTGTCTTTAATTCAGGAGCTATGCAGGCTAGCCTGGGGACAGAACCCCCTATAAAGTTGTTTTTGTACAGAAGAAAGATGGAAAATGAGATGACCACACACACCAGAGATCAGCACTATTAACAGTTGGGTTTTTTTTGTTTTTGTTTTTGGTTTTTTTTTGTTTTGGTTTTGCTTTGCTTTGTTTTCTGATCTCTTCCAGATAAAATGAACTTCTATTCTTGGGTGTGCACTAAAGAATAAAAGTATATTCACTGCTCAGTATCTTGCTTTTCTTATTTAATGATCTATCCTGTACATCTTTATCTGTACAAGCAAACCCACCCTATTCCATTTCACACATGTGACACTATAAAAATAACAGATGTTTACTGATTTACTTCCTGCTGTTTTCTTTCTTATTGCAAATAATATTGCAATATCATTGTATGTATTATGCATGCATGTTCATCTTGGTAAACTGGCAATATCTTTAGGATTAAGTTACCTACACTTAAAAGTTGCCCTTCTGAATGTTCATACCAATTTATACATTCATAGCGGATGTAAGTATCCATCTACCTAAATACTTGACAATACTGGTATTAAGACTTTACCATTCTGAGAGGTAGAAAGGTAGGGAATGTGCTGAACTGTCTTCATTCCTGCAGCCCTCTTCCTCATCCTCTATCACCTCCTTTTCAAATTTCTTTTTATTTTTGCTACTGTGGTTAACTGCAAAAATGTAATCCCAAAGGTACTGTAAGTATTTTCTTCTTTCCTCGTGGTCTATGTCAAGTGTTTTAACTCAGCTGCATTTGGCTATCCATCATTTCTCTCATTTTCATAATCTTCACTGTCAACCGTTTTCTTCCTTAATCTATGTGTATATGTTAAGTAAGAATCATGGCCACTAGGTGAACTTTTCAAATTAAAAAAAAAAAACTCTTTATATTTTAATTAGGACTTCAGTAAATACATTCTAACTTTAAGAAAAACTGACAGTATATTTGTGGGATCCATGTGTACGTGGATACATATGCATGACACTTTTGACTTACTGTGTCTTTCTACTCAAGGACATTATGTGACTTAACATTTAACAATCTTTAATGTCCCAGGAATTTCTAAAGTTCTGGATATTTATCTATTACAGTCTGTCAACAAACTTTTATTTACTAATTCTCCTGAATATCCTAATATATAATCACTTTGTCTGCAAATGATTTTATACCCTAGTTTTCAAAAAGTACACTTTTTATGTCTTTCTCATGCCCAAACTATTAACAAAAACTTACAGAATGGTATAAAGTAACATTTGTTGTTGGTTTTATTTTCAATTTAATTCTACTTACCTAATAAAGCCATGTGTGGTTTCAAAACTTTAATAAACATTTTTTAAAGACATAGTCTCATTCTGTAGGCCTAGCTGGACTGGAGCTCACTTTGTAGACATCTCAATCCAGTCATATTTTTGAGTGTTTCAAGAGGCTCTATGGCTAGAGGCTACTATCTAGGACCTGGTATTTCTACTGTTTGATAACTGTATAAGGCATTAGCTTAACTAGCAAACAACTACGTGTCTGCTTTTTGAAGAATGGATAACAATACAGAAACCTCTCCCAGCGGTCACTTTGCCATTAGTTTTGTCACCGACTTGAGTAGACCCTGAGATTACTTTTCATTTTGACTTAGTACTTTGGTATTACCATCTTGACTTTCTAATATAAAAACATGCCAGGAGTAAAACCTTGAAGATCTTTGTATTACTTTAAACTAATTCTATTCGGTACTTTTTTTTGTAGAAATAAATACATATTAAGAAAAATGGTCTGAAATTGTTTATTATTACTTAGTCTCATATAGCAATATACTAGTTCATAAAAAGTAAGTTTTTCTTTATTATATATAATTTTGATTAGAATTGACTTAAATATTTGAAAGAAACTATGAGTTATCTGACTTTGGCACCCAAAGTACCTTAAAATTTACAAAATTTATAATGCATTTTTTAGCAATAATATTGAAATTTATTTTCATAGAATTCTTTTCTTTATTTTTTTGAGACAGGGTCTCACTATGTAGCACTGGCTGGCCTAGAACTCACTGAGATCTACTTGCCTCTATGTCCTGAATTAGGGTGTACACCAGCAGACTAGTTCCATGGAACTTTTAACACTCTGTGCAAAAAGATATCCTGAATAAGAAAATAAATAACTTATTTCTTCCAAATGAGTTATTATTTGAATAACTCCTAGCATCTTCTTGTATACTCTAAACCTTCATATGAAAGGGTAAATATTATATGAAGACACATAATATTAATATAATGATATTCTGATATTAATATAATACAATCTTTTGAGAAATTCCAAAATATAAAAAGAATGAAAAATCATCAGAGCTATAACATTAACATGTGAAAGACTTCTTCTGAAGTTTGACTAAATAAAAGATGATAGATTTTTAGACCAAATAGACACAGCTCTTAATCACTACTAATATAGTAGCTAGAATCCATGAAGCTGCTTAGAGGTGCATCTTATCCTGAGCACCTTTAGAAGAACACAATGAATAGAAGAGAGGGGATGTTCAAAAGGACCCCATCCACAGCTGATCTGCCTGCTCTCAACCCTCATCTAATCTGTGAGCCCTTTTGGCCTGTGTTACAGCACTGACTCCTTACATGACATCCTTTTACATCACATGGAATCACTGTCCTTTCAAGAATGCTGGTTCTACATCCTGGCTTCTCTAGAGTGTGTAGTATATTTTTCTTTTCTTTTTGTTTGGTTATTTTATTTATTTCGTTAGCCGGGCAGTGGTGGTGCATGCCTTTAATCCCAGTACTTGGGAGGCAGAGGCAGGCAGATTTCTGAGTTCAAGGCCAGCATGGTCTACAGAGTGAGTTCCAGGACAGCCAGAGCTATACAAAGAAACCCTGTCTAGAAAATAACAAAAAACAAAAAAACAAAACAAGAGTAAAAAAGCATTTCAAATGTTATCCCCTTTCCCAGTTTCCCCTCCAGAAAATCCCTAAGCCATCCTCCCTCTCTCTGCCTCTATGAGGGTGCTTCCCCACACAACCACCCACTCCTGCCTCCCCATCCTGGCATTCCCCTACACTGGGGTATTGAGCCTTCACAGGACCAAGTGCCTCTCCTCCCACTGATGTCCAACAAGACCATCCTCAGCTACATATGTGGCTGGAGCCATGGGTCCCTCTATGTATACTCTTTAGTTGGTGGTTTAATCCCTGGGAGCTTAGGGGGTCTGGTTGGTTGATATTGTTCTTCCTATAGGTTGCAAACCTCTTCAGCTCCTTTAGTCCTTTCTCTAACTCCTCCACTGGGGACTTCGAGCTCAGTCTAATGGTCGGCTGCAAGCATCCGCCTCTGTATTTGTCAGGCTCTGGCAGAACCTCTCAGGAAACAGCTATATCAGGCTCCTGTCAGCAAGCACTTCTTGGCATCCACAATAATGTCTGGGTTTGGTGACTGTATGTGGGATGAATCCCCAGGGGGAGCAGTCTCTGGATGGCCTTTCCTTCAGTCTCTGCTCCACACTTTATCTCCATATTTCCTCCTGTGAGTATTTACAAGAACACTCCTCCATTGCTGGTGGGATTGCAAGCTAGTACAACCACTCTAGAAATCAGTCTGGCAGTTCCTCAGAAAATTGGACATAGTACTACCTGAGGACCCAGCAATACCACTCCTGGGCATATACCCAAATAAGACTCCAACATATAACAAGGACACATGCTCCACTATGTTCATAGCGGCCTTATTTATAATAGCCAGAAGCTGAAAGGAACCTAGATGTCTTTCAACAGAGGAATGGATACAGAAAATATGGTACATCTACACAGTGGAGTATAACTCAGCTATTAAAAACAATGAGTTCATGAAATTTGCAGGCAAATGGGTGGAATTGGAAAATATCTTCCTGAGTGAGGTAACCCAGTCACAAAAGAACACACATGGTATGCACTCACTGATAAGTGGATATTAGCCCAAAAGCTCAGAATATCCAAGATTCAATTCACAGATCATATGAAGCTCAAGAAGAAGGAAGATCAATGTGTAGAGTGTGTTGTATTGACTAAACCTTTGGTACATATTTGAAGCCATCTATATTCTCTTTCCTTTCACCATATAAACAAGCTAAAATTTCACAATCTATACCAAAGAAACATTCCTACTCTATTGAACCCCCCTGTTTCCTATGGCTGGGGCAGGTCATACCTACAACAAATTTACAAACACATTCTCTTATTTATTTGTCCTTCATTGTATAATAAAGTATAGATATAAAACTGCCTGATTAATATGGCCAATTTCTGGAATATTAGCTATTATTCCATATTCTTCTCTCCCATTCAAAATTTATTCAAAAAAAACCATAAAGCATATTATAATGATGCATCTATTCTAGGTTTTTAGCAAATTATTTACTAATTCTAAGTTATCTTTCACCCCATCTCAACCAGTTTTACTAAGCACTGAAAAAAAGGCAGCATCTTGAAGTCTACTGGCTGGATGAAAAAATGCAAAGCTTGTGGTAAATGCAATGCTCTTTGGTACAGTAGAGTTGACAGTTCAGCAAGGCAACGGTAACCCTACAGCTGCTGTCTGTGTGAATGACTATGCATGTGGCATCTCCATCCAGTTCCATGTCCTGTTCTTTCCTTGACAGATCTAATGTTATAGGCATACAGAAAAGCTGGTGTTCCCAGCAAGCCCCAATTGTTGTTCGTAACTCTGAATATTCTCTTTTCTCGGCCTCCATCATTCCTTTTAATGCTAAAAGTTAGGCATTTTTATCAAGTTTTGCTAAAATTTGAAATCATTTAAATATATTAAATCTAAATTCCTATCTTAACAGTTTTCAGAAGTGAGCAAAAATGAAAGCTGACGCACTTTCTAGAGGTGAGCTACTGCCACACAGATATTGGAGCCCCAGGGAATGACATTATCACCATCTCATGCCCCTCTCTCCCAACCCAACCTTCCCATGGAGTATCCCTTCCCCCTTTAAGATATGGATTATCTTGCATAATCTGTGATGTCCCTTTCTCAATAAAGGCTGGAGTAAACCCTTGGGTCTATGCCTATTGACTAAATACTTTGGACCCTTCAATTCTTCTATACGTAACAACTTTAGCTACTTTACAGATGTGCCACAGCATCTTAACTGTAAAATGTTCAACAGATGTAGTTGTTATTACTCTGGCATTCAAGAAGCTGCCTCATCATTCCATTTGAGTTTAGCTACTTATATCATTATACTGGAAAGTAAAATAACCATCAATTTATAAGAATAATATCTAGAGGGGTTATCCAGATCTGAAATTTTCATTTAAAAACTAACCAAATTGTTTTTAGCATCACACAGTTGTTTTAAAAGGGAAGCATAAATACCTGGTCTACCTGACCCCAGGGTGTTAGAAACAGGTAGGAAGAGATTTTGACATCACATATGTTCAGAATTCTCCTCACATTTGATGTCTGGAGCTAGGGAGGCTCAATAACCCCAGAAGGGCTCCCTAAGAAGACAGACACACTACAAATAAAATTTCAAACCAGGTATCAAACAAGTTTTTCTAGGAACACTGGGCAGCCTAGACTAAAACTTATAGATAGAATATAGCCTAAAGGCTGGTAAAGATGACCCTCAGGGAAACTGTGGGCAAAAAAAAAAAAAAAAAAAAAAAAAAAAAAAAAAAAAAAGAAAAAAAGAAAGAAAGAAAGAAAGAAAGAAAGAAAGAAAGAAAGAAAGAAAGAAAAGTGAAATACAGCATATTATTGATGTATGTGCTGGGTTCTTACTGCGCACTGATAGAACAACACAAGTTAACAGTTTATCCAGAATCTATGAAGTCAATCCAAAACAAAAGTTAAATTCTTTAAGTGTCTTTAGTTTTCCAATCCCCAAATATCTAACACATTAGACTTTATATGCCTCTCCAATACTGTTGTTCTTCTGATACCTGGCTAAGCAAGCATCCATTTCAGCATCAAACCCCAGGAACTGTTATATCCAATATTGCAACTATTTTGGCTTACCTCATATGGTAGTTTATCAAAATACCCATTATTTGGCCCATCCCCAAGGGCAGCACTGCTAAACTTTTTGTTAAGAGCATCCATTTCACAGCCATCCTTCTCTTCATAGTCATCATCTTCTAGATCATTCATGTCTACAAGTGCAGTCTTGAGAGAGAGCAGTGGCTTGTCCTTTGTACCATGTAGCACAACTGCATCTAATTCGGTGTAATAATCCAGAAGAGAACTATTTACTTCCAGTCGTATAAGGTTTGTAGGGAAATTTATTTGCTTAATACAAGGTTTAAACTGGCGAGCCTGGGAAGCATTCACCTTCGTAGGTCTCTCTGACCAAAGAATCTCCCATCTGCCAAAAAAAGAAACGTCCCTACAATTTAGAATGAGATCTACCAGTACTCTTAGGGTACACTTCCCTACCCCACTAGTACAGTGTGAAATAAAGTAATCAAGTAAGGTGAAAAGAACCAAATGCAAGATTCACTTCCAGAATATTATTTTTAAAACTAAAAACTCAATGTTAGATATCTCTACTAAAAAATTATTACAAGCCATCCAAAAGTTCTGTGTTTTTCCAAAGATTTCACATTGGTTAAAGACTAGAATCAATAGTTAAAGATATCTTAAGAATCAAATTCAGTTTTACAAAATAATAAACCCTGACAAAACTAAGCACACATAATAAAGCGGATTCTCAACTAATTTTGAGGCAAAGCTGACCCTCTGACTTCACAGATGTGTGCTCTTCAGCATTTCATTCTTGTTATTGGCCCCATGAAAACTCAAATCCCGTGTTCTTTCTGTGTGGGGAAGTGAACATGTGCAGATGCACTTGTATGGAGTCCAGAGGAGGACAACCAGGAGGATCATTTCTCAATCACCACTCACCTTGGTTTGGTTTTGGTTTGGGTTTTTGTTGTTGTTAAGACTGTCTCTACCTCTGCCCACAGTGACCTTACAAGTGTACACCACCATGTATGTCTGTTATGATCTCAATATGCTTGGCGCTGGGAGTGGCACTACTAGGAGGCATGGTCTTATTGGAATAGATGTCGCCCTGTTGGAGAAGGTCACATTGCAAGTGGGCTTTGAGACCTTTCTCAGCTGCATGGTAGCCAGTCTTGTTTGCCTTTGGATCAAGATGTAGAGCTCTCAGCTCCTCTATTACCATGCCTGTCTGAGTGCTCTCTGCCATGATACTGGACTGAACCACTGAACCCATAAGCCAGCCCCAATCAATTGCTATCCCTCTTAAGAGTTACCTTGGTCATGGCGTCTCTTCACAGCAACGGGAACCTTAACTAAGACAATGCCCTACTGTTTTCACATGGGATCTGGAATGAAACTCATACCTTTAAGCACTTTACAGACTCAGCCATCTCCTAGCCTTCAAGCAATGTGTTCCTAGTTTTAAAATGCAGTCCAGATATTCATGCCTTTATCCTGAATTGCCATTTTTTTATTCTTTCAATCACAACTATATCCATAGTATTTAACACATATCTAACATATAACAACAGAATATCATTGTCTCCTGTCCTTACAACAGGACCTTCACTTCCCAGACAAATAAATGATCCTTTCTTCTCTCACAATAAACTTACAACTAACTCATGTGCTCATGATGCCTTCTCCAATGAAACGTACAGTGTACTTCTATTACTCTCCCATGCCCACAGAACGCTTCTTATAAAACTATTCCTTAAAATTACATAAGATTTTTCATCAGTAGTGATACCATGGAATTAATAATTTCATATATGTTATAATTAGCAATTCTAATATTATTATCTGATATATCAGAAGAAAAAAGGAGCGAATAATCATTTCCTTGGCTAACAGAGATTTTAACTTAGTTTAAAAAATTAGAAAACTGTATTGTGACTCCTGCCAGGGAAGCATATGGGATGCTGCAGATCTTCATCTCTTCCTCAGATCATGTGGTATCTCAGTTAATGTTCTAATGCTGTGCAGGGATAGCATACCCATGGCAACTCGTAAAAATGACAGCGTTTCATTGGGGGCTTGCCTACAGTTTCAGAGGTTTAGTCCATTATTATCAAGGCAGGAAGCATGGCAGCCTATAGGCAGACATGGTGCTGGAGAAGGAGTCGAGAGTTCTACACCTAAATTGGCAGGCAGCAGGAAGAGAGGGTGACACTGGGCCTGACTTGGGCTTCTGAAATCCCAAATCCCACCCCCAGTGACACACATTTTCTCCATACCTATCCATACCTATCCATAGCCACACCTGCTAATCTATTTAAAGTAGTTCTACTCCCTAATGACCAAATATTAAAATATGAGACTTTGGGGGCCTTTCCTATTCAAATCACATGTGACTATTAATGTTTAGTTAATAATAAGTAAGCTACAATCCATAGATACTCAGAGAATAAGTATAGTGTAAGGGACTAGAGTGTACAAATATTGCTAGTAAAGGGAAATAGAACCGATAATTATGAATAAATGGGGAGCTGGAAGAAGTGCATTACATGGTGACAGAAGAGGGGACAAAGAAGAGAATACAGGGAAAGACAACTAAAATTAAGTGTCATTTGAGGAGTAGTTTAGAAAACCCAATACAGCAGAGATTTCCTAAAATATATACATATATGAAGGTGTTGTGGCTTGAGTAGGTTTGGCCCCCAAAGACTCATGTGTTTGAATGCTTAGCCCACAGGGAGTAACACTATTAGGAGGTATGTCCTTGTTGGAATAGGTGTGACCTTGTTAGAGGAAATGTATGACTCTGGGGGTGGGCTTTGAGATCCTATGCTTAAGCTTCACTCATTGTGAAAGAGACCCTGACCTTGGCTGCCTGTAGAAGATAATCTCCTTCTGGCTGCCTGTTCTTAGATCAAGATATAGAACTCTCACTTCCTTCTCCAGCACCATCTCTACCTGTATGCTGCCATGCTTCTTGTCATGATAATAATGGACTAAACCTCTGAAACCAAAAGCCGGCCCCAATTAAATGTTGTCCTTTATAAGAGTTGCCTTGGTCATGGTGCCTCTTCACAGCAATAAAACCCTAAAACAAAGGTCAGTCTAAATAATATCACCAAATGATGGGAGAAACAGAAAATTAACTTGCCACCTCTTGTTACCAAAGGAATTATGTTACATCTAATTGAGCTGTTGTCCAAAAGGGCACCACAGGAACCCAGGCTGCTTCCACAAACTGATAGCCAAGTCCCATTGCAGAACCTACACAATTCACTGAACATGGGGAAGTTGAGCTGGTGCCTACATACAGCCTTTACCCCTATGTTCTAACATCTTTGGTACAGGAAATAACTCTGCATGCTATCAAAGGAAAAATATAAGCCAAGTTATCGACAATGCCTTTGATCTACAATCGTGTTTAGCCTACAAGTTGCTACAGCAATGGTGGCACAAAGCTTGAGGAAGTAATCAACCAACCAATAACTGATTTGACTTAAGGCCCACTCCACAAAATGGAATCCATACCCTAAACTGCTTAGAAGTTGGAAGAAGATAAGACTAAGATAGCCCAGAAACCTAGGATAGAACCATATTCTACTGGTCTAAAATAAAAGGTAGTGATAAAAGAGCTCCAATTATACTCATAGATCAGTGCTTTGTTCAGCCACCATCAGACAAGCTTCCTGCTGAAGTAGATAAGAAAAACACAAAGACCCACACCTAGACATTACAGGGTACGGGGCAGGCACCTTGGAACACTCATCCATAAATGGGATTTTCCTATCAAATCTCTCCCCTCATAATTCAGAAAACACTGAGGAAGAGGAGTTAGAAAGAATGCAAGAGCCACAGGAGATGGAGAATACCAAGAAAAACAGGCCTTGTGAATTTACATGAACAAAGCTCATATGAACTCACAGAGACTGAGGCAGCGTGCACGAGGCTTGCACAGGTCTGCTCCAATTCCTCAGCATATATACTATGGCTTCCAGTTTAGTGTTTTTATAAGATTCCTGAGTGTGTGAGCAAGTGGATCTCTGATTCCTGTGCCTTCTCCTAGGCTCTCAGCCTTCTGTTGATTTGTCTTCTCCAACTTCCATGACATAGTTTCATCTTATTGTATTATAGTTTACTTTGTTATATTTCTATTATTATCTCCTAGAAGCCTTTTCTTTTTCTGATTGGAAACAAAAGGGAGTGGATCCAGACCACAGGGAGGTTGGGGATGGGGACTGGGAAGCACAGAGGGAGAGGAAACTGTAATCAGGGTGTATTGTGTGAGAAAAGAATCTATTTTTAATAAAAGGGGACGAGAGTATACTTTTAATGCTCAATATATACTATTTTAAAAATTGCTTTCCAAAGAGCTTATAGCATGAAGTATAAAAGAATGACCACTGAAAGGATCATAATTGTTTATAGTAATGTAATCCTTAATGTCAATGTGAGCCATATCTCCTGATGATGGAATTTATAACTCACTGATTAATACTTAAATTTTTAGCATAGTATCTAATAATATTGTTTCCATTAAATAACAGACTATTCATTTCCTTGACCCTAAGTAAAAATAAACTAGAGTAAGGCACAGAGAAACTGAAATAGACAAAAGTTTATAAGACTCAAGAAGAAATCTAAAAAAGGAGGCCACTGATATGTATTCTGATAGTCTTTACATATACCAAAATGGAACTAAGAAGAACATATGGCCCCAACCCTGAGAAAAAAGAGAAGGAAAATATGGTCATTCCTACCTTCAAGAATCAAAGCATAAGTTCACTGAGAATTCTTTTAAATTTTTTTCTTTTCAAGGAATTTAATGTGATACTTCAAATATGTATGCAACATACAGTGACCAAACCTAGGCTTCCTAATCTACCCCTGACCCCTACAATAATCTTCTCAATTTCTAATAGTCATTAGTTTCCTTTTAGGTTGTTGTTATTTTGTGATTTCCTATGCTGTTGGCTAACAAAAATCACAAAAACTATGAAAGCACGGCTCTTAAATCTGTGACTAAGATTCTAGGAAGCTCATTTCCTACACAAAATTCCTCAACTACTCCAACAGGAGAAAGAACATGGGATGCTATTCTTCCTATGTCAGGCTTATTCATTTAACTGAAGAATGCATAATGTCCACCCATTTTGCTGCAAATGACAAAAATTATATTCTTCTTTATTGTTGGCTACTATCCATTGAGCATACATGCTACATTTACTTTATGAATTCATCTGCTGATGGGCACTGAGGTTGAATCTGTATCTCACTCTAATGGACAGTGCTGCAGTGGACACAGGAGTGTAGCTGCTTTGGGGAGGTGAGTTCCTTCCCTTTGGACATACTCAGAAGGAGACTCCTCCACAAGAATTCTAAAAAACTCATCCCCCAGGATGTCAGAAACCACAAAGCAAGAAACATTATCAGGGACTCCTATCGTTTCTATAACCATAGTTATCACCCCCTTATCAGTTATCTTTTGAAGATTCTCTTCTGAAGATTAAAAACAAGACTTATCAAATAAAAGAGCTTGCCTCTGTACTTAAGAGACAACTGTCCAGCCCATCACTAACAAGAAAGTACCAAGCTGCCATTCTGTGTGAAAGACCTGCCCTTTCAATTGTGATTTCGTGATAAAATCACCATCCCAGGTCTACAAGGTTAAGGGAACCAGGATTCAGCAATGCATGAAACTGCTACATAGTGACTTCCTTTGGCAGTCAATTCTTCCACGGCAGCCACTGCTCGGCCTTCCTAACTTCACTGAACTATCAAAGTGTTTTGAGCACTGGAAAAACAAAGAAACATTATTCCCCAAATAACAGGGGAATCCAGGTTTCTTTGGAATGACATCAATTTGCCATTTTCTGCCTTTCTCTTCACCTTCTTTCTCCCTCTTTTAACGTGTAACCCTGAGGTAGCCTATCTTCTGATCCGTGGCCACAGATCACTTTGTACTACCTCTTTCCTTTTCCTCTTAAGAGGCAGTAGGCAAAAAGCCAAAAGGACACCGAAATCAATAGACCTGCCAGTGATTTCCTATGCTGTTGGCTAACAAAGTCACAAAAATCATGAAAGCACAGCTTTTAAATCTTTGAATGTTTAAGACTATTGGAAGCTCATTTCCTACATAAAATTCCTGAACTACTCCAACACTCTCGAACTCATTTCAACTCCTAAATGTCACAAAACTATTCAATTAAACATACGGCAACAGTCTAGAGCTCTCCTGACTACAAGGAAAGAGAATGTACCTTCTTACATACAAAGATACACACCTTACTGTACAATTGTTCTTTATTCAAGATTTGTGCTAACTGGATATAAGTGATAGCAATTTGATAAGTGGTACTGCTGTTTCATTTGTCTTCTAATGCTAGTGTATTAAGCAAAGTGAATGATCTGTCAATTGCCATATAATATAGTTGGCAGTAGCTGACTCCTTTCTCCCACCCATGGCCCCTGGCATCTTGTACTTATCCTCCAGACAGCCCTGGGACATTCATCTGCCACCCTGTTAAGAAAACTACCAGGGGCTCCTGAGCAGCATGTAGCCAGGTTTGTCAGTCCCCTACAGCCCATTCAAGGACGACAGGTAGTCAGACTGGAATAGGAGACTGAAATCACACAGAATTGTACCCCTCTCTTCTGAGCGTCCCTCTCCCTGTTGGTACCTTCCACAGTAAATAATGACACATGGAAGCGCCTGTAGCTTCTGAAAAGCCAGTGCCAAGACAGCTCCGAGACCTCACATTCCAGAACCTCCTAGTTTAGGTTTTCAATCCATCTTCTGAGGTTTGCTGCCCCTAATGAAGCTTGGGCTTTTCTCACTTCTTCAACACTGATCTAAGCATGGAAGGTGTTATCCTTCTCCACTTTTCCTAGCTCTCCTGCTGGAGCCACCTTCAACCTAAGTAAATTTACTTCCTTGAGTAAACCACTCTATCGACCTTCCTAGAGTCACAGACACATTAGGTTCCCCTAGCCAGTACAGGTCCCTTAAAATGTCACAGTCCACTTCCAAGATGGTTTGTAGCTCAGAAAAAAAGCCATCTTTGTGTGGTTCTCTATTTTGTTCCCAGCAGAAAAAGGATGTCCAGTGCATGTTTCCCACTGTCTAAAGAAACTCACCAAAATATTAAGTTACTAAATCTGTAAGTACCTTTTCATCTTCCTTTTAGTTGATGAAGAATCTCTTGAGCTCACAATCAGTAAAACTTAAAAATGCCTTCTTTGAGCTAAGTAATCCCAGCACTGGGAGGATGGAGGAGGGGACTGCTGTGAGTTCCAGGCCAGCTTGGGGCTAGAATGAAACTCTCCAAAAACCAAAACAAAACAAAGCTTCTTACACTATAGGAATACATGTGCATCTGACTCATTTTCTCTTAAAATGTATTGATGTTTTCTGAGGAATAAAGCTAAAGTCAATAAAGCAAATCAGAGACATCTACAAATTAAGTTTTAATATTACACAATCAAATCAGCTATGCAGAAGTATCTGGGATCAGAGAAACGGCTATGTATGTGTCATAAATCTCAAATCTATACACAGTGTTTAAAATGTGGATAAATTTATAATAATGATAAAGAATGACTGGACATTATAAATAATTCCCACGTGAGAAAAGATTTTGTCCAAATTCCTGGTTTCTTTTTTCCCTTCAGGAAAGAAGTCTGTATATAAGATGATGGTTTTGTGTTTTTAATAATTCATTAACAACACTGTACACAGTAAATTATCAAAGAAATTTCTAGCAATAGTTGAGCTGACCTCTGTATTTGTTTCTTGGCAGAATTGGAACATGTTCCTTGGAAGTAAGGACAGAGATGCCAGCCAACAGTGTGTGTTGGGAGCTTCCCTGCACCTCACTTCTCCTACATTAGTTTCTGGGGTCCCACAGACTGCTACCTGTGAAAGGTGCCTGCAAATGACTGCCAGCTAGAATAAGTTTATAGGACAAAGGTTTTTGTTAAGTACATTGTTGATGCATCCTCAACAGGTATAAAAACACAGCACATGACAGATACTAAAATGTTCAAGGAATCAGTCTCATAAGATTAACATGAAGATCTAAAATGCAGAGATCAACAAGTAACAAAAGAATAGACAATTGATTAGATAAAGGAAAGGGATATATAAGTGGTGCTTAGATATAGGAAAAGGTAATCAACCTCATAGACAATTAAGGAATCTTAATAAAGATAACAAAAAACATTTTTCACCAAATTAATTACAAAACTATGAAACTAATTAACATTGTATTTCAGCAAAGCATGTCCACATTTACATTTCTTGTAGAAATATAAACAGGTAAAGACCTGTTAGGAAAATTTGGTCCCATACAAATATGTATCTCTTTGGCGAAGCAATTCTTCTTGAGGCATTTATCTCACACAAAGCTTACAGAAAAGTGAAGTGATGTATGTTAACTTTATTCTCTGCATTAATATTTATAATAGCAGAAGATTGGCAAAAGCTAAGCATCTATCAGTTGAGGAGTAGTAAATTAACAGGGCACACAGATGGGGCACGTTATGTGCAGCTACAGGAAAGAAACAATGAGTAGTCAGCTTCACTGCTACGTAGTGAAACAGATCAGCTACAAATCAACCTGAGCACTCATTACTGTATGGATGAAGGAAAGTATTATATTTACTCGCTTATAGCTACAGAAACATGGGAATGATGCCAAGACAACTTTACAAGTGGTTTCTCTGGGTAGAAAGGATGGGTCGCAGCACATGGAAAGGACATGTATGCATGGCTGCATTCCATACCTTTAGACAACTGGCCTACATGATCATATCACTCCCCCAGGGAATTGTACAAAAACAAGAGTCATGGGGCTGCTCTACAGATTAATAATGTAAAAAGACTTCCAGGGGAACTCAGCAATTTGTTAAAACTTAGCATGTATTTTTAAATGAATGTACTATGGAAGCATTCACCTAACAACAAGGCTAATATCCTAAGGAACTCTAGACAGCTTAACTCTACAAGAGTACCTTGAGTTGTACTTAAAAGTATTTGAAAACAGTTAGCATGGTGTTGCACCACATCCCTATTATCTTAAACTATGCCTTTCTTTTACAGTAAATTTTGTGACAAGCAAACAATATAATCTATGATTATAATACGTGGTGTTTTAGGAAGAAAACACACATTAAATTTGCATGTGAGTGATTCCTCTTCTTCATCAAGACATTAAAAAAAGATATTTCAAAAATCAAAGGTATCTAAATGACTTAAGAAGATGCTGCCAATAAGGAAAAAAGATAAACAAAAACCAAATCAAACCAAACCAAAACACTCCAGTGCTGACACAGCTCAGCCTTCCATCCATACAACCTGGGTCATTAAAAAGGAGAAAATGAGTCTTACCTTACTTCAGCTGGGGGGTTTGGGGAGTAGGGATTTGCCGAACAAGCCAGGATTCTAATGACTGCCCCAGGATGGTAGGTCTCCAGCACATGGACAGCTGTGGGATACACTTGTTGTTCAAAAGTAAGTTCCACATAGTCCTGGCTCTGGAAACTGGACGGTGTTCTTCTGAATGGCAAGGAAGCACTAGGACACTGATCCCACCATGTTCCATAGGTTCGAAACACAGCTGTCTGCGTGAAGTCACCAGAACTTGGGAAGACATTAGGTGCACCTGCCAAATTCCACATGGTATAGGACATGCTGTTCTCACTGCCGTAATGGGAACTGAAATCCACCACTTCTTTAGCATACTGGACCACCTCTGCATTGAGAGGGGAAGTCCGGCTGTTTGACACTATAGTCCTATGGCTGTTCATCATATCTCCTCTTGTAGCTGTCCTGGCTCGACGCCGAAGGCACATATAATAAAACATGGTCAGAACTGTTAACATGGGAAAGACTGGTGACATCTAGTCGTGAATTATGAAGCTTCAAAAGGTCAGGTGTCCTCGGTGAGATGCATGAACTCTGAAGGATGGTCTACAAAATGAATGGCTTGGTGAAGTAAAATAATTTAAATAAGCAAGAAAAAAAAGGAGAAAAAAAAGGAGAGAAAAGAAAAGAAAAGAAAAGAAAAAAGGAAAGAAAAGCATGGATATAGCAACAAAGAAGTGTTATCCCAGTGCCGTTTCCTGATATGACATCTGGAAACGTGAGTTTTCAACTATAAATATGATCTGTCATAAACAATGTACCTAATATAATTTGTAAGAAACTGACATATATAACTTTATGCTAAAGGGGGAACAAATTGCTGACATAAGGCAATGGAAGACATATGAATCCCAAAGTCATTTTATATAAAATAACCATCACTCAAGAACTATCAACTACTTGAACTTTTAAAAATTAATGTTATTTAAAATGTATTGTAGACTACTAACATATCACTTTTCCCTCAGATCACCTTAGGCACTGACATACTTTCACATCTTAAGGGACAGTACTCTACTGTTCCGCACAGCAAGCACCTTTACCTGCTGAACCAACACCCTGGACCTATGATTCCCTGTGGTTAATTATTGAATTCTCCCAAACATGCTATGTACAGATTCTATATCATGGAAATACAGATTTTCAAGATGACAGTTAATTAGACCAAGGAAATTAACTGCCTTACATATCACAGATCAGCAGATGGCATTTAATCTATACCCTTATCATTATTTTTTTAGGGCAGTTCTCAGCTACCTGGCAACTGATCTGTTGCCACACATTCTTAGGAATCACTCACCCCAGCTCGAAGGGTCACGTGACACACACGGGAAGTACAGGAACTGGTACCCATCCACGTGTCTGAAACACGCATGCTGCTTTCACTAGAGATGCAGAATTGAGACAGCCTGAAACAGAGTTTAAACAAACATTTTAATTTCTAAGGTAAGAATTCAGATTAGCCCAGGAGAAGTACATTTACAAAAGTTTGGCATGCTGATAGAAAATCGATGAGATAAAAAGCATAAGGTAATTTTCCAACTAGGCTATATTTCTAAGAATTTATGGATAATCCTGAACTAATAATTTTTAAAATTCTGTTTATCAGAATTTGATAAAAAAAAAAAAAGTATAACAAACCATACTTTCCTGGAGGTTTCAAACATATTGTTTTGCTTCAATCTATGCCTGAAGAAATATTTTAGGAAAACCGAACAGTGTCTTTAAATTACATTGCTGACAGCAGCCTGATGTAGCTGTCTCCTGGGAGGCTCTGCCAGAGTTTGACAAATACAGAGGTGGATGCTCTCAGCCATCCATTGGACTGATCACGGGGTCCCCAATGGAGGAGCTAGAGAAAGGACACAAGAAGCTGAAGGGTTTGCAGTCCCATAGGAAGAACAACAATATCTACCAACCAGACCCCCCAGAGCTCCCAGGGACTAAACCACCAACCAAAGAGTACACATGGTTGGGACACATGGCTGCAGCCACATAGGTAGCAGAGGATGGTCTTGTCTGGCATCAATGAGAGGAGAGGCTCTTGGTCCTGTGAAGGCTCAACACTTCAGTGTAGGGGAATGCCAGGGTGGGGAGTGGGGAGTGGGTGAGTGGGTGAGTGGGTAGGTGGGTAGGGGAGCACCCTCAGAAGCAGGGGGTGGGATAGGGGTTTTGGGGGGGGGAAGGTGTACCAGGAAAAGGGATAACATTTGAAATGTAAATGAAGAAAATATCTAATAAAAAGAATTAAAAAAAAAATTCTAGACTAGTTTGTAACCTTCCCGTCATGAAGACGCCAGGAGGCCATTCGTTTCAAGCTATCTTGAAACAAGATAGTAGAACTATATTTGAATATGGTTCATAATGCATTCAAATTAGTTTCAACATTTCTCCCTGCCCCCTCTAGCCGTGTAAGGATGTATAACACACATCCTTATATTCTCCCTGCTTCTCTAGGAACTTCTTTTTAGTCTCCCTTCTAGGCTTTCTTCCTCTTCCTCCTTCTCAATTATACAAAGAAAGAAGATGTTCAAGGAAGGGTTTGGGTACAGACAGGTACAACAAAGTTTAACCCCACCAGTGCCCGTCTTCCCTTCCCTTTTTCCACCGTCTCCCCTACGGCTCCTACTCTTCCTGAGACTGCTGGTCCTGTCCACCCTGGCACTGAGTATCCATGCCTGGAATCTTCCAGTCCTCTGCTGAGGTACAGCTGGCCATGCCTCCTTCATCTCTGCCATGGTCCGTTTGAGAATGTATTGATCATCCATGTCTCCTTCGCTCTCTTAGCCCTATTTCTCACCTACAAATATGTTCCCTTTACAACAGATGAGTTCCTTAAATTAAGAGAATATGTCCTACTTTAACAATACCTGATAAGGTGTATACCAATATGAGCTCAATAAAAATTTCCTGATTTATATAAATTTACCACAAAAGACTAATAACCTTAAAGTAAACATAGAAATGAAATCAGTGATTCCTCAAGACAAAGTTCATAAAAAAAAGAAAAGGTCCATATCTTGATATGAAGAAAAAGGAGGAAAATGGATAATAAAACCTGAAACACAATAGGCCAGAATCAAATGTCGAACTTCCCTGAAGCCATCCAAGGAGAAATAGTATACATATTGAAATTTTACTGTTCAAAGAGAATGTCAAAAGGGGAAACTTCTGTTAGTACAAAAGCAGCCCCTGAATACATAAAAGAGACTTGACTCTGGCCACAAAGGAACTCTGATTGAAATTAAAGAAAGAGTCATGAAAGATATGATTGGAGAAGTAAAAGACTGCTATTTTCTCAAATATGAAACAGTTTTAGCACTCCAAATCTGTGCTAAGGGCAGGAGCTGATTATGGAGAACCAGAAGAAACACAATTGTGAAAGTTCTCAGAGAAAGGAGGGAGAAGGAGAGAGAGAGAGAAAGAGAGAGAGAGAGAGAGAGAGAGAGAGAGAGAGAGAGAGAGAGAGAGCAATAACCGAAGAGCTAAGACAAGAGACAAACCAAGACAAGACTATAGAGTAAGAGTACCCAGCAAGGTAAATGCTATCCTAGAACCAGGTAACAAAGTCTCGCTTCATTTACATTTCGATACTAAATGCTTAAAACACATGGGAAAACATACAGCACAGTAAAAAGATATAAGAAGGGATCTTAAACCTTTCAGTGCCTCTTTTCCTCTAAGTGAATGCTCCAGTTAGGCATCTTACTGTGTCTGTTTGACTGTTGGTAGCTGGCAGTGGTGGACTCAGCCACTAGGAGTGCCTAGCACTCCTGCACTGGATTGGAGATAAGTTTCCAGCACTCACTTCAAGTAGCTCACAACCCGTTCAACTCCAGCTCCAGGGAATCTCCAGCCACCCTCTATGGCCTCCAAGAGCACCACACTAGTGTACACAAATCCACACACTGAAACACACACACACACCATTTAACACAGAATATTTTTTTAGATGTCGAAGAACACAAAGATTTTCTTTAAAAGTTCCACCAAGGCCTGCCATGCTTTGGTTCAATGCCCCTGCCTCTGCTGCCAAGGCTGTGTTGGAAGCTTACATGCCATGCTCTTAGGACCATAGGAGATATCTGATCCTTTAAGAAGTGAGGTCTACTGAAAAGAGGCCATCGGAGACAAGAACTCAGAGAGAGTATGGGGACCCTGGCTCCTCCGTGCCTCCCAACTTTCATGAGGTCAGCAGGCCTTCCTCACATGCTTTGTCATGTTCTAGGCCCCCATGGGCCTAAAGAGAGACAAGTGACCATGACTAGAACTTCAAAAATCCTGATCCAAAATAAAACCTTCCTCTTCTTAACTTGATCCTCGGGTATTTGTTATAGTGAGAGAGCCTGATATAGTGAGTATCCCCTAAAGAGAGTAAGGATGTGATCCAATGAGTCTGGACTAGGGCATGGTCTCTAGAAATTTAGTGTCTTGTGAGAAAGTGAAGCAAGCAAAAGACTGAATTAACTAAAGGAAGAATACTAAATGCCATTAACTAAATGGCAGAATCGGGTCTTATTTCTGTTTCTCCAAGTTTCTTTAACAAGTACACCTAAACTTCTAAAACATTTCACCAAACTTGCTTAGTTTAGTTAAAAGAATAGAAAAGAGAATCTTTTTTTTTTTTTTTAAGCAGAGCTGAATGATGAGTTGAATGATGATTCTCTGGGGAGCAGATATGAAAAGCCCTTTCCTGCCCACCATGCTGGCATAGTGAAGGTGTTTGTAAGCACAGGCTACCAGCCAGAGTATCTCACAGATGTATGGTATCTACACTTAACCATTTTCTTCACTATCTTATCATGGACAAGAAAGATTAAGTAGGAAAGACTGAATTTAGAAGCACCCTGAATTTCTTAAGGCTTTAATAAGAAAATAAGTTATTTTTGCACAGTTTCCTACATCTTTCCTAAGTCATATTTAGTATGTTTCTTTGGTTGTAAAAAAAAAAAAAAGAAAGTAGTTAGTAGATAATTTGTATTAATTTTTTATTTTTTGTTAATTATTTTAATTATTTACATTTCAATTGTCTCCTCCTTTCTGGCACCCTCCATGAACCCCCCCCCACCTCATTTCCCTTCTCCTCTGCCTCTAAGAGGGTGCTCACTGACCCACCCACCCACTCCTGCCTCACCCCTCTAGCATCCCCCTTCTCTGGGGCATCAAGCCTCCCCAGGACCAAGCACATCCCTTTCCACTGAGGCCAGATAAAGCAGTGCTCTACCAATGTGTAGCAGGAGCCCACTGGCCCATGTATGTTCTTTGGTCAGTGTCTTAGTCTCCGAGAGCTCTGAAGGGCCCAGTTAGTTGATACTGTTTTTCTTTCTATGGAGTTGCAATCCCCTTCAGCTCCTTCAGTCCTTCCCCTAACTCTTCCATTGGGGACCCCAAGCTCAGTCCAATGGTTGGCTGTGAGTATCTGCATCTGTTTTAGTCTGGTGCTGGCAGAGACTCTCAGAGGACAGCCATACCAGGCTCTTGTCTGCAAGCACAAGATAGCATCAGCAATTGTGCCACACATGGAATGAATCCCAAGGTGGGGCAAGAACCCTGAATTTTAACACACATGAAGAGAGAGAGAAAGAGAAAGAGAAAGAGAAAGAGAGAGAGAGAGAGGGAGAGAGAGAGAGAGAGAGGGAGGAGGGGAAAAGAGACAAAGACTGAGAGACAGAGACAGAGAGAGGGAGAGAGAGAGGAAGAGAGAGGAAGGGAAGAGGGAGAGAGAGAGGGAGAGAGGGAGAGGAGGGGAAGAGGAAGAGAGACAGACAGAGACAGAGACAGAGGGAGGGAGAGAGAGAGGGGGAGAAAGAGGAGGGGAAGAGGGAGAGAGAGAGAGACAGAGACAGGCAGAGAGAGAGAGAGGAGGGGAAGAGGGAGAGGGGGGAGGGGAAAGGGAGAAGAGGAAGGAGAGGGAGATAACACAGGCACACAGACACAGATATTTAACTAAAATCTAGGGATGTGAGGTTGATGACAAAGAAAAAAAATAGCATCCCCAATTATTAAAACCATACTAACTAGATGCATTTAATTCAACCAAATACTATCTATCTTCACTTCTCCCTTCCTTTCTCTCTCTATCTCTCTCTCTCTCTCTTTCTCTCTCTCTCTCTTTTTCTTTTTGGTTTTTCAAGACAGGGTTTCTCTGAGTAGCCCTGGCTGTCCTAGAACTCACTCTGTAGACCA
>NW_022196896.1:15148698-15157143 GCF_008632895.1 Mastomys coucha
TTTTTTAGATTTACAGATATTTTGCCTAGCAAAAATTCATGTTAGGTATCATAGGGCTCTACTAACTAAATGACATAACTCTTTTAAATTCACTCTGGGTCATAATTTGCATTCCAAGAAAATAAATATCCCAAGAAAATATATAAAATTATATTAAATTGCATTCAAATTATATGAGTTTCAAGAAATTTATGTAGCAAAAGCTCTCAGAACCAACACTGAAAGAGGCAGTAAGGATTGAAGAGGTGGCCCAGTGGTTATGATGCTTACTGATCTCCCAAGGACCTGACTTCAGCTCCCAGTACCTATTCCAGGCAGCTCTCTAGCCTACAACTCTAGCTCCAGAGGAAAAATAGAACATCCTCCTCTTGCCTCTGCAGGTACTCTACATAGGTTTCATACATGGAGCAATACACATAAATACAAATGAAAATTAAAGGAAACAATGTTGAGAAAAATACTAATGAATGGTTTGTCAAATCTTAATGGCCCAATATGTAAAAAGGTATAACAGGTCAAAAAGAGAGGAGCACATAAAAAATAAGCAAAGGGAATGATGATACATAACAAAAATTTAAATGATGAGAAAAGAAACACAATTACTCAATCTTACCAATAAGCAAAGAAATGCAATATCAAAACAAGAGTAAGATAACATTTCTCATCCCCAAACTACCAAATGTAAAACGTGACCACTATCTCAACATGGCATTAAGGTGTATTTCTGCATGTCTCAAACACAAGTGTACTGTTTTTATACAGTAAACGGCCTTGGTCGATAACGAAGTCTCCCTTAGAATAACAGCACACAGTTTTGTTAACTATCCAGGAGAACAACCATCATGCTCCCATCTTCCAAAAGACAGGCAGGTTTACTTACAGCTCACAGTGAAAGACTCAGGATTCTCCCCTTTTAACACAGCTGACTACAAGTGCTAGTGTCATGTGGCCATTGTCATAGCACCCGGTAGACAGCTATGACAGCAAAATGACACAGTCTGACAGTGCTTTGCCTCTGATCTAGGATCCTCATGCCTTCCAAAATTATCCACAGACTCTTGGCTTCTAAGAGGATGTAATCACAAACTTGTAACTATTCTTGACAATGATATGACAAAAGCAGCATTATAAATTGTACATAGTGGGTGTTAGCAATCTTTTTAAAAATTTACTGTTTTAGATTTATATGTTTCATTTTGTGTGTATGAGTATTTTGACTGCATGTATGTATGTGTACCATGTGCTTGTCTGGTGTCTACAGAAGTTAGAAGAGGGCACTGGATCCCTTGGAACTGGAAGTACAGGTAGTTCTGAGTGCTGGAACCCAAACTCAGGTCTCCTGCAAAAGCAACACTCTTATGCACCAAGCCATCTCCCTAGTCTCCTTATCAACAGTTGTATTAAAGGGTACACTGGAAGAATCTCTGCAAACTTAAAAGTTATACATACCCTTTCACCCAACAGTGTAATGGTTTGCACCAAGAAAATAAACAAGTATGCAAATATATACAATAATGTCCCTCAGTCACCAGGAGGTGTTTTGAAATCCCACTGTGGTCCATGGATAGCAGGGAATCCTAGGTAGACTATGCTTCTTTCTATACATATGAACTCCCTATACATACATAACCATAAGGGAAGTACCCAATGGCTGGCTTCTCTTTGGCATGCTTATATTTCTAAGTCAGTACTCTTGAGCCAAATTTGGCAACATTAAATTAAAAACAAAAAATGTTGCTTGAGCACAGTTGATCTGATAGCTAGTTCTGTTACTTAATTTGTAATGGGCATATGGACTAGACATATGTATATATGGACATATGTATACATGGGCATATGTAGCTGGACTAGAAAAAGATATAGTTCATAGATCAGGAAGGGATGCACTTTCATCACACTACTCAGAATAGAACAGGATTTAAAACGTACAAACGGTTTACCCTTGGAATTTTCCACTTAGTATCTTCAAACTAAGACTAACTGACACCAAGCAAAGAGAGATAGGAAACAAGAAACAGCTATTCACATGCAGAAATGACCTAGTAATTTCACTTGTAACAAAAATAAATGTGTAGTATTCTAAATACCAGGAGAAGATGGGTTCAATGTTAGGTTGCTCCTACAATAATGAGCCAAAAAGGCTTTACCAAAAAGGTAAGCTGTCTAGTGTATCTCTATAAAGACACGCTCAACAATGATTATTACTAAGTAGAAGCTGCAGAAAGCTATACCACACACTATATGAAACACATTTATACACATTTATACCTGGAAAGAACAAAATACTAAGCGGTGATTATTATTTACACATCTACTATATCAACACAGGAAACTGATTCTGTTTGGGATACCTTGTTGGAATGATGAAACACAAAAGGGATATCTGAGAGGAGCATTGAGCTTGCCTGGGTTGAAAGCAGGCATAGAATGTTGTATGCTATCACTGACAACGACTGACATGACACTGAACACATGCAGACAAGATCCCAAGTCAACAGACATGTGGACTGGGAATCAGTTTCTATGTGGAACAACTCTCCAGGGTAAACTGAGTGAGCAAAAGAGGGTTTATTTAAGAATGGCCATTAATTCAACTGACCAAAGGGAAAACAAATTTACAAATTTCAAAAACTGGCAAGGCATTTTAGGGGGAGGGACAAGACACAAGGGAATTCAACGGGGTGCAGTGCTACATACCTTTAACCCTATCTCCCCAGAGCCAGGGGCAACAAGACCTCTAAGAAAGCCCAGCCAAGGCTACACAGTGAGCTTCGTCTCAGCAAACCCTCAAACACAAAAGGAATCCAACCTGTCGCCAACTAAATGCACATTACAAAAATATCCAGTGATGTTCACGATATGCCAGACAAGGTTCGAATCACTACACACCATAACACTGGAATAACAAGAGCAGCACGACATTCCCACAGGAAGTAGGCCAGAAAGCCTTAAGAATACAAGGGCACACGTGTCCTCCATACACAAGCACTTGTCAGGAAGAAAGAGAACAGAATTCAACAAACTACGATGAAGTCATTGGCTAGTCATAACCAAGAAGGTACAGCATTATTTATCTTACACCAGAATCGCCTAAGACAACAAGCCAGGGGATGCATGCGCGGAGAGGGGTGGGGGTTATTCACAATTCACATTATGAAAGGCCAAAGCGGACTCCACAGTTAAAACAGCGAAGATGGCAACTACTAACTCTTCCAAAGCTGAGAGGACTGGGCAATGAGACTGGCTTGATAAACCAAGCCCAGGAAGCTTCTATTCGACGACCATATTTGGAAGCAAAACATCAGCTGTAAACAACACTGTAGGACAGTAGCAACGGGACCACAAACGACCATGGTCTTGGGCCCTGACCTCTCTGACTTTGAAATCAAAGACGGAACAGGGTTCAAAAGAGCCACAACGTGGGGCAGGAATTTTTAAAATTGGTTCGCAAGTGTGGAAATAATAGAATTTAATCAATACTCAAGACTGTCTAATACAGTCTTGTATTAGCGACACTAGATTAAGACTGCACTTCCACCCAAGACAGAGGGGTGAGAGGGACCCTGGACTCACTAATCGTGTAGGACGAGAGTGTGCGAGGGAGCAGGTGGCTCCCCAACAGAGACCAGTGGGCCACAGCCAGCTCACTTCCTAACCCTTTGTGGAATTCCAAGTAGAACTGATTGCGCAAAGCTCTGGGACTAAGAGCACTTGGGAAACCGATGAAATGCAGAGCCAACCCCATCGCAAAACGTCGTGACAAGTGGCTGGGCCCACCCCAGACGATGGAAAGAAGGCTGCAGCCTGGCATCTCGTGGCTTGAGCCTGCCTAGACAGAAGCCTGAGAGGGAAGTCAGGGCTGCACAGCAGCCTGCAGGCCCAGTGTCCGCAGCTCGCTGTGAGCGTGCCAGGCCCATGAGAGCCGCGACCAGAGGCGGCGGCACCCGCGTCCGGGCTCCGCCAGCGCAGCAGCGCACAAGCGCAGCAGCGCAGCAGCATAGGCATGCGTGGGCCCAGAGCCTCCGCCCCGCGCTCCCCAGAGTGGAGCGCGCCCGGCCCCGCCCACGCCGAGGGGGACGTCGAGACCTTGAGGAGGGAGGAAGGAAGAAAGCGCCGTACCCTGCAGGGTCCGGGACTGGGCGAGCACAGCTTCGCCACGAGCCCGCAGCGTGGGCAGCAGGAGGCTGCTCCCAGTATCCCGTGCTGCAGCCGCGGCGGCGAGCCCGGCCTAGCGCGACCCGGAAGGAAGACCGAGGCCGGGAGGCGGGGCGAGGCCCGGCGGAGGGTGGGGCCTGGCGGAGGGCGGGGCCTGACGGAGGGCGGGGCCAGGGCCGGGCTGGCCGCTGCGGTATTGCCTTGGTCGTTTGAGCTGCTTAGCAAAGCCAGTGGCGGTTTAGAAATGGCCTGTTTGCTCCAGGACTGGCAGTGGGTTGCAGAACCTTTACATTATTCATCCTTCCAAAGATAGCCCTCCAAAAGTAATGTAGTTCTGCTGGAGCTTCTTCGGGACTTGGTGACTCAACCCAAGTATTATGCAGAAAAAGCACTTGTGCACAGGAGCACAAGAATGAGAACTTCTATAGCAGTAAAAGTTCTCATTAGGCACAACCTACCCATTAATTTACAAAATTCCTCAGCCTTCCAAAACAAACTTTCTCTGTACCTAACCACCTGTGATGAAGATGCTGTCAAGGGTCTCCTTTAGTCTCCATTTCATTTCAAATGAGCCTTTCTTTGGTTGTCGTTACATTTGTCTTTCCAAAAGGTTTCCATTAATGAAAAACTTTAAGATTCATTTTAATTTTTTTTATTAATCTCCGTGTGTGTGTGTGTGTGTGTGTGTGTGTGTGCAGTGTATGTGTGTCCTGTTCATGTGTGCACATGTGTTCAGGTGCCATGGAGTCCAGAAGAGGTCAGATATCCTGGAGCTGAAATTACAGGCAGTCGTGAGCTGTCAGAAGTGGATGCTGGGAACCAAACAGGATCTCTGAAAGAGCCATCTCTCCAGTCCTACTAGTGGGAAACTCAATAATATGCTGAATCATTCATCATTTCCAATTTTCTCTTGAAGAAGCAAAATAGAAAGAATGCTCTTTGTTACTTTCTTTTCCATCGTTGTGACAAAACAACTTATGCAAGGAAGGGTTGTGACAGGACTTCTTCCAGATGGTTAAGAATCCATTACAATTACATACTGGGAGCATTGCAGCATACACCAGGTATGGTGGCACAAACAACTAAGAGCTTACGCCTCCAACTGCAAACGTGAAGTAGAAAGAAGGAACTCGGAATAGTGTGAGTCTTTGATCTGTCAAAGCTGGGCCCCAATGACTGGCTTCCATAAAGCCATAACTCCTAAACCTCCCCAAACAGAACAACTAGGAACCAAGTATTGAAATGCGCCAGCATATGAAAGGAATCTCATTCAGACCACCACAGGAAGTGAAACAATTATGGTGTGCCACGTAATCTATACAAATTGAAATTTTAATCCAGAAATTCAGACTTGATTTCCATATTTAACTGTGGCACTTACTTCCTGGTGAGTGTATTGGAACTGGGTGTGGTGGAGCTCAACTTTAATCCTTTGGGAGGCAGAGGCAGGCAGATAGATGTCAGTGAGTTCAAGGCCAGCAGGAAGGGAACTCCATCTTGTTAACAGGAAGAGGTAGCTTTGCAGTCAACGTGTCTGCTCATCTCAATCTGTTCATCATAGGGTTTCTGTAAATCTTAATATTCACTCTAAAACAAAATTTGGGTTTAAATCATGCTTATTTATTAAAAATAAACTAAAAAAACCTGACGCTTTTATATTTCCTGATAAGACTTCAGTTAATGCCCATAAAGAACTCAAACTCTATTTAAACTACAGAAGTTTCTCATTCTAAAATGAAGTATTTTTTTAAGCAAAGAGCAGACCTTCATTTAGTCTTTTATTCACTCTCCACATTTTTACCTTTCTTCACTGTATTTATTTTTTAATTTAATTTTATTATTTACTTATTCACTTTACATCCGGCTCACAGCCCTACTCCTGATCACCCCCTCCCACAATCCTTCTTGCATCCCCTCCCCCCCTTCTCCTCAGAGAAGGTAGGGGCCTTCTAAATATGCCCCCAACCCTGGCACTTCTGCGAGGCTAGGTACTTCCTCGCCCATTGAGGCCAGATAAGGCAGTCCAGCTAGAATATATTCCACAGACAGGCAACAGCTTCTGGGATAGCATCTTCTCTAGTTATGTAGGACCCACATGAAGACAAGCTGCACATCTGCTACATATATGTGGTAAGGCCTAGGACCAACCTGTGTATACTCTTTGGTTGTTCAGACTCTGAGAGCCTCACGGGTCCTAGTTAGTTGACTCTGTTGTTCTTCCTGTGTAGTTCCTATCCCCTTTGGGGCAAAATCCTTCCTTCTATTCTTCCATAAGAGTCTCCAAGCTCCATCCACTATTTGGCAATGGGTGTGTGTATCTGTCTGAGTCAGCTGCTGGGCGGAGCCTCTCAGAGGGCAACATGCTCCTGTCTGCAAGCGTGATGGAGTATCATTAATAGTGTCGGGGATTGATGCTCGCCTATGGGATAGAGCTCAAGTTGAGGTATGGTTTCTAACTGAAACATGAAACATAATCAGAAACGGATACAAAAGCTGGATGTAGGTTGTCCATCAGTAATCCTAGCTCTTGGGAGACGGGTAGAAGGTGAAGAAATTCCAGGCAAGTCTCAGTTACATAGCAAATCCAATGCCTTCCTTCAATAAATGAGTTAGACCCTGTCTTCAAAAAAGAAAAAGATAGAGAGGAAAGGGAGTGTGAAAAAAGAAACTGACACAAAAAGTAGCTGTACAGTTGGATAAAAATGGGAACGCACTCACATAATCTGTGCTCAAGTAAAAACTAGATAATTACAGAAGTCCCCAAATGTCTTTCTGATCTTTTCCCATTGCCCCACCCCCAAAGTTAGCATTATTTTGACTTTTTATAAAGAGTGTTTGCCTGCGTGAATGTGTGGGCATCGCATGTATTCCTGATGCCAGTGGAAGTCAATAGAGGCTGTTGGGATTCCTAGAACTTGAGTTATAGGTGGTTATTATTCACCGTATGTATGCTAGAGACTGAAGCAGGGTCCTCTTTAAAAGAGCAGCAAGTGCCCTTTACTGCTGACCCATCTCTCCAGTCCTATCCTGACTTCTAACAGATTAATGTTGTCAACTTTTGAGCTTAAGGCAGATGGAATCAGATACATTACCCATATTATTTGATATGGTTTCTTTCAGCAACAGGTTGGTAAGAACAATTCATGTTAAAGTGTAGTGGTGGTTTCTTGAGTTACCCTCATGTTAAAAAAAAAAAAAGAACCACTCTTTGGCCTATCCTTCATAACCATCTAAAAGTCTTGTTGTTTGGAATGTTTGCTTATCTATTACAAACTTCTGCTTATAGCATTTGTTTTATGCCTTTTAGTGCATGCTTTTTGCATGGTCTTCTACATGTGTTTTAATTTCTTTTCAATTTCTACTTTTTTCTTCAAAGATGTAGTTAGTGTTACTGTTTGCTTATTTTTTTCTTCTGGAGTATGTGTTGGAGTTGGGGTGATAACAATTGAAACCAGAGATGTTATACTTTTTATTTTAATATTCCTTAAAATGCTGATTGTGAAATAGACTGATTCATATTTAAGAAAAGAAAAAGCTCAGAGCAAAGTTTCCTTTCTGTGACTAAATGGAATTATCATTGCTTAGGCAAAGCTCCCTCTAACCTTCTCTTCCCAAGGCCCATGCTTTGTTTTCTGGGCAGGGGCACAATAAGGCTGAAGGGGGTGGGGGTAGGGGGTGGGGAGTGATGCTTATCAGTTAGCGGTGGCCTGATTTAGTGTGTGAACTAATGCCTAGTTATTAAATGGAATGTTTTTCAGAGCTGAAAAGCATCCCACACTGTAATGGCACTATTAAAAATAAAATCCCAACAAGGCTTAATTGTGCATAAAGTCACCAGCTCAGCAAGTTGGTTGTGATTCATCTATGTTAGTTTCAAAAGTTACAATGTTCTGCTGTCCTGGGAGGCGTGCACAAAAGCAGCAGGTTCAAAACTCCTCTTTGTCCTGATCTCTTGAAGCACCACCCTCCCACCACTATCTCAAATGACTTTCTTCACGAAATGTCCACCAGTTAGATACCTTTTGGGATCATGAGCATAAAATTCTATTTAAGGAAGGTAAAGGCATCACTCAAAATGAAAATGTCCCCCCAGTGAGTTCCTCTCAGTCTTTGCTGCGGACCGGGATTTCTCGCGGGGTCCCTTATTCCGCGGGACGATGGGTTCTGGCCAGGTGGGCACGGGATTCGGCTTTGACAAACAGACTACACTACACACGAGTGCTGTAAAATCTGAGTGTATTTCTTTAAAAATGGCATGAGGCTTTTACAATCATTGCAAAAGAGAAATAA
>NW_022196896.1:15157905-15196127 GCF_008632895.1 Mastomys coucha
ATGCGGAGGCAGGAGACTGACTTTCCTTGAAGTTTACACCTCAGATACTGCCTTCACACAAAGTGTGCGTGGCAAGTCTTCTGTCATTCGCTCCAATTAGTTGCTCTCTGTACTCAAAACTTCTTAGAAAATGCAAGGCCGCATGCTTTCCACATAACTCAGCCAAAATAATCTGTGAGTTGTCCTGTGTGTGTTTGTAAGTGCCTGTGTGTGTGTGAGTGTGTGTGTGTGTGTGTGTGTGTGTGTGTATGTGTGCTTGTGCCTGGATGTATGAATGTGTCTGAGTGTTTGAGTGTGCATGAGTGTGTGAGTGTGCCTGTGTGTGTGTGCCTGTGTGTCTGTGAGTGTGCATGTGTGTGTGAGTGTGCCTGTGTATGAGTGTGCCTGTGTGTGAGTGTACCTATATGTGTGTGTACCTGTATGTCTGAGTGTGCCTGTGTGTCTGTGAGTGTGCATGTGTGTGTGAGTGTGCCTGTGTATGTGTATGTGTACCTGGATGTATGAATGTGCCTGAGTGTGTGAGTGTGCCTGTGTGTGAGTGTGCCTGTGTGTGAGTGTACCCGTATGTGTGTATACCTGTGTATGAGTGTGCCTGTGTGTGAGTGTACCTGTATGTGTGTGTACCTGTATGTCTGAGTGTGCCTGTGTGTCTGTGAGTGTACATGTGTGTGTGAGTGTGCCTGTGTATGTGTACGTGTACCTGGATGTATGAATGTGCCTGAGTGTGTGAGTGTGCCTGTGTGTGAGTGTGCCTGTGTGTGAGTGTACCCGTATGTGTGTATACCTGTGTATGAGTGTGCCTCTGTGTGTGCATGTGTGTATGTGTATGAGTGTGTCTAGGTGTGTGGTGTGTTGCTGAGATTGAACCATTGAACCCAGGTCATCGTACACACTAGAGGAGTCCTCTAAAACTGAGAAATCCAGTCTTCCTTTTACTTTTTATTTTGAGGTAGGGTTTCTCTAAGTTTCCCAAACTAGTCTTGAACTCACTCTGTACCACAGTCAGGAATTGACTTTGTAACCTTCCTGTCTCATCTTTACCCTCCCGGGTAGTTTAGATTACAGGCCTGAACCACCACCAAGTTTGGCCCTGTGAAATCTTAAATGAACTAACTTGTTGAAAACCAGAATTCAGGCAGTAATGATAGTTAGTGATTTTTAATATGCTAATGACCAAAGGACATGAATAATAGACACTGATAGAAATCTTTTAGTCTATGATTTCAACATCTTACAGATCATAAGAGCTTTTCATTTTAATATTAATCTTTTATATTAGTCTAAAAATAGTCATAGTAACTAATAAGAAAATCAGAATTTTAAGCAATAAGAAAGCCATTTTAAAAAGGTCCCAAGCTCATATAGTCCAAACCTGTTTTTTACAAGACTCTGAAATTAGAAGAACTGTCCACATCATAGTCTCAGATGTGTCAATGATGTCCAGTTCTCCACCTCTAAAGCAAAAGGGCTCTCTGAAAATGATAATGAATAGCTTTACAATTCGATAACAACCAATCATGTTTCTATATTACCATAACCTTGAAGTAACTGTATGCAGGAGACAGGAAAATGAAATGCGCCCAGGAGCAGTCCTGTCTGTCTGTCCAGCCCTGCCATGTTCAGGGACCTAGGATCCTAGATAAGTTATGACTTCTCTGAGCTTGCTGGCGCATCTATGAAATGTGACTAACTCACAGACATTAGAGAAATTTAAAAGCGATCATATAAATGAAAGTGCTTTGTGAGTGATAAAATAGTATGCAAATGGGTGAACATTATTAATATTTATTAAAACATGTTGAAGATCAGTAATTGAGACTCTTCAATGCAAAATGTCAGTGTAGAGCCTTCAAGATCATTCTAGTTTAACTTTTTAAATTGTTCCCAGCCATGAGAAAAGCCTCAAGCGACTCGGTGATTTACAGAGATTTAGATTTGCCGCAAGAGGCTTATAAAACTGAGACCTGGATACCGGCCTCCTTGTACTTTCCAGTGAACAATTCCTAACATATTTGATATATGAACATGAACTAAAGTCACTAAGATGGGTTAAAACAACCTGATAAAACTATGAGATGAATTAGTAGAGGCCTAAAAGAAATATATTGAAATACATTGAAAAATAAAAACATACTGTGATTGTACAGTTTTCATTTCCGCAGGTCTTTTTCTAAGGCAGCGTCACCTCTGCAGTTCTAGAATGGGTGGAGCCCAAAACCAGGAAACTCAAGCCAGAAACTTGAACACCTGGCTACAATTCCCACTCCAACTTCTTCTTTATGTGGAGATACTTCTGAAAGAGTTGTATCTGCATCAATTGTGTCATCTCTTCAGAAGGACCAGGTAAACAATAGAGAAATAGAGACTTTGCACTCCTCTAAGGCTGCACCAATTGGCAGACAGTTTCAACATAGATGCTCACACAGACTGAGGGCTTCAGTTTCTCCTCCCTGTTTTGCCCTCATCAGAAGATCCTTGTTGATCACTGAGGATCAAACCCAAGGCCTCACATATGATTGACAAGTGCCCTACCCAGCCTTCCAGGAGATTTGAAGAGAACTGATTATTCTGATAAACTCTCACTGTTTACCTATTTATTTGTACCCCTGTACAACTATCCCTTAATATCCCTTCCCCAAGTTAACATATCCTATTTATTTAAATAAAATCTGAAGACCATGATTTTCTGTATTACTCATCTCCCTTGATCCATGAAGATGCATGTCCTGATCTTGTTGTCGAGTCACAAATATTTCTCCATATTCTTAACATAAGTAATATAATTTGTACTCTTAATACAAAGAATTCAAAATAAGTTACATGTAACTTAAGTTAATCTTTACAATAGCTGGTGAGCTATTTTATAAGGTTTCCCCTAAGCCTAGTACCCTTTGACAATATAGTCTTTATCATAAAAGAATGTCTTCAGTGTCTCTTGAAAAAGATAAACCTCATAAGCAGCTCCTGTGAAAGTGCTCCCTTAGGGGATGGAGAGGTCTTAGTGGTTAAGAGCACTTGTTGATCTTGCAGAGAACCTGAGTTCAGCACCCACATGGTAGCTCACAACTGACTCTAACTCTAGTTCAGAGAACCTAACACTCTCTTCTGACCTCCATGGACACCAAGCATGTACATGGTACTCATATACATCCAAGCAAAACATTCACACACACATAAAATAAAAAATTTAAAAGTATAGGAAAACTGACAAACACATCTTTAAATAGGATCTTTTGCATATAGTTGCTCCTTAGAGATGTTTTTCTTTCTTTCTTTTATACAAGGTTTTGCTGTATAGCTCAGTTTGGGTTTAAACTCAAAGAGCATAAGTAGAGGTGGAGAGCTCAGACATAAATGGACATCGATACATCCCATTCCTCAAAGGTTCAGAGAGAATTTTGAAGAGGTGGCAGAAACCAAGGGTCAGAGGTCATGGAGGACTGCTGAAACTCTTATGGACATTACAGGGCCATTGCACTCATGAACAACCCAAAACAACCATGATTATATGCAAAAGACTTTTATAAGACCAGAACAGTCAATGTTCAGTATTGGTAAGGAGAGGCACAGAAGGCCTTACTCCTAACTGGGGAGCTACTGCAGTTGATGGTTACCGGAGGAGTCACTCCTTTATAGGTGTAGCTCCTGGTCAGTTGACCATACTCAGTAGATAGCCCCACTCATGTGCACATGTTGGGACAGCATTAAATGGACTCATTAGGTTTAAGGAGGGGGGGGGCATGAACTTGTAAGGAGAAACATGGAGAAGCTAAAGGAGAGAAGTCCAGGGAGTGGGGTAGATAAAATCAAAATACATTACTTACATCTAGAAAATTCTCCAAGAACAAATAAAAAAAGTTATTTTAAAAATTTCTCATGCTTCAGCTTCCTGGGTCCTAGGCCTCACCAGTCAAGGCTACTGTGTCCAGCTTTAGCCTCAGACCCCAACTTCATAAATGCTAGGACTTACAGCCTAGGTAACCACATCCAGCTTAGAGTTTCTTTGTTAAGTTCTTTGGGGTCTTTCTGAGAAAAGAAAATTCTCTATTTCAAAATCACTAAAAAATACTAAAAATTATTTCTAAATTGGCCTTCATTTTTTCTCCTGGTTAAAAACTAGCAGAAGATTACCGGAATTTAAAATACTAAAAAAATTCCACTATACCACAAGAAAACCTACAGAATCAACTAACCGGGCCCATAGAGGCCCACAGAAACTGAACTGCGAACAAGGGAGCATGCATGGTACTGACCTACGCCCTCTGCATATGTACAGTTATGCAGCTAGATCTTCATATGGGACTCCTAACAGCCGGAGCAGGGCTGTCTCTGACTCTGTTGCCTGCCTTTGGGACCCTTTCCCACTACTGGGCTGCCTCATATACCCTCAATAGAAGATGTGCTTAATCTTACTACCACTTGATATGCCAAGATTGATTGATATCTGTGGGAGGCCTCACCTTCTCAGAAGAGAGAGGGAGGAGTTGGGGACACTGGGCAGAGAGAGAGGGAGGGAAAACTGCAGTCAGGATGGGAAGTAATATATATATATATATTTACATCCTTGCTTCTTTAATAAAAATAAAAATATCACCAAGAATAAGACTCCTTAAAACCCAGGATTCTCTTGTTATTTCTTTTTTTTGGCTTATTATTTCGCCCTTAATACTGAAAGATTTGGTTGCTCTATAATAGGAGGGTTTTCCTCCAAATTAAATGACTCACATAGGCTATGGAACAGAAAAGAGCCAGGAGCCAGGCACGGCTACAGGCTACATGCCTTTTTGCGCCTGCTCCTGGCCTCCTGCCCCTCCAAAGCCTGCAGCTGCCAGAACAGCACAAACAGCTTGGAGATGGGCCGGATAAAATTAATGACAGCCAGTTGGGATCAATCTGTTACGGAACCCAGCACTTTATTTACCATTTACTAAGAACATTGCCATTCATATAGTGTTGGACTGCTGCATGAGAGGAGAGCTTATAAGCTAATTTCATATTGTGTGCCTTATTTCCCTAATGATGACTATTTTTCTACAGCTTTTGATGCAGCTGAAAGAAAACCTCAATGTAGCCACTCAAAAGTACCTTCCTGGAAGATCAACACAAGCATTTAAGGGTAGAGATTTGACCTGCTTTCACTGAGGTCAAATCCTGATGATGGAAATCTTATTAGTTACTTCCCTTGTTGCTGTGGCCCAAAATGGGACAAGCAACCTAAAGGACTAATAGTGGTTTAAATGTGAAATGTTCCCTAGAGTCGCATGTATTCATAGCTGATGAAGCTACTGAGGATGACTATGATACCATTAGCCAGCCGAGCCTTGGTGGAAGAAACAGCACATTATGGGAAGTGCTTGAAGGTTTACAACCTCACCTCGCTTCCTGCTCCCTTCATTTACTTCCTGTATACTGATGAAAATGTGATCAGCTCACTTCCTACTCCTGCAGCCACAGTTTCCTTGCCTGTTGCCTTCCCCGCCAGGATGAAATGTTATCATGCTGGAATCACAAGCCAAAATAAACTCTTCCTACACTGCTTTTTGTCAGGGTATTCTATTACAGCAATAGAAAAGTAGCTGATACAAGGAAAACAGTTTTATATTGGCTACAGTTTAAGGCAATATACAGTAAATCATGTTGGAGAAGGATGTAGTCTGGAGCCAGAGATGGTTGAATGCATCACACATACAGTTGGAAAGCAGGATGGGGCTTGCTCGGAGTGACCCACTTCAATGGCTCTTTAACCTTCCTAAAACAGCACCACCAACTAGAGACTTAGTGTTCAAACACATGAGCCTAGGAGGGTATTTCTCAATCAAACAGGGTTGTCTGAGGAAATCATGAGATCAGTGGTCTACTCATTCACAATAAAAACTTGTGTTCAAGCCAGGCAATGACACAACAATAACAAGAAACCTACCGGCCAATATCCCTGGTGAGGATAGATCCAAAAGTCCTCAATCAAAGTACAGTTATATATGAAAAAGATCATCCACAGCGATCAAGAGTTGGCTTTATATTCAGATGCAAGGATGGCTCAACATTTAAGTCAATAAATGTAATCAATTAAATAGATGAGCTTAAATCATCCTAAAAGATATAGAAAAACCCAACATACTTTCATAATAAAGAGAAAGTCAGATAACAGAGAACATTCCTCAACATAATTCAGGCTATACAGAACAAACTCACAGCCAGCATCGTGTTAAACAGAGGGAAAAAAATAACAGCAACCCTATTAAAATTAGGAGCAAAACAGGGCTATTCACTTTCCTGTCTTCTTTCAATATATTGGTAGAAGTACTAGGTGCAGAAATAAGGCAAGAAAAAGAAATGAAAGGGACTCAAATGTAAAAAAGAAAAAAATCAAATTATCTCTATTTGCAGAAAATGTGATATAACAGAGATCCCCTGAAATACAAAACATTACTGCTTTTAACTACAGACATCTGATAGTTAACAAAGATTCTAAAAACATAAGTCATTAAAAAACAGCATATTTAGCAAATAGTGCTGGGAAAACTGGATGCTTATATGTAGACAAAACGTTAGACCTGAACCTATCACCCTGAATAAAAATTAAGTCCCATATAAACCCTATAAACAAACTGAGAGACAGAAACCTCATGATGATCTCATTAGATGCAGAAAAGGCCTTTGACAAAAATCCAAAAGCTTTTCATGATAAAAGTCCCAAAGCAGTTAGGGATACAGAGGACATACCTCAACATTATAAAAGCAGCTTACAAGTTGATAGCAGGCATCAACTTAAATGGATAGAAACTCAAAGCAATTCCTCTACAGTCAAGAGCAAAACAAGGTTGTCTACTCTCTCCATACCTATTCAATATAGTACTTGAAATCTTAGCAAGAGTAGTAATACAACTCCAGGTGATCAAGGGGATAGAGATTGGAAATGAGGAAGTCAAACTATCTTTATTTGAAGATTGTATGCTAGTATACATAAGTGACCCTAAGAATTCCACCATAAAACTCATATATCTGATAAACACTTTCAAAAATGTAGCTGGATACAAAATTAAGTCACAAAAATCAATAGCCATCCTACATGAAAATGAAAAATTGACTGAAAAAGAAATCAAGGAGAAACACCCAGGATCAGAGGTGAGGAGGACATAACATCTGTCCCAACACTGGGAGAAACTGGGACCAGCAGGACCAGGCACACAGGAACTCTGCCAGCCCAGTGACTCAGGTTTCTTCCAGTCTGTCTGGGCTGGTGCCCTGAGCAGACCTTGGGCAGCCAGTCCCACAACACCAAGAAGAAGCTCCACTCCCAGGTGCTCTAACAAGCCCAGGGTCACGGGATCACAGAGACAGCTTGACTCTGAGGAGTTCTGACACAATCAGGATCACAGGAAGGACAGATTTAGCAAGGGCAGGTAGAACTAGAGATAACCAGATAATGCAGGGCAAGTGTAAGAATATAAGCAACACAAATCAAGGTTACTTGGCATCATTAGAACCCAATACTCCCACCATTGCAAGTCCTGGACATACCATTACACCGGAAAAGCAAGATTCAGATATAAAATCACTTCTCATGGTGATGATACAGGACTTTAAGAAAGACATAAATAGCACCCTCAAAGAAATACAGGAGAACACAGGTAAACAGGTAGAAGTCCTTCAAGAGGAAACACAAAAATCCCTTAAAGAACTACAGGAAAACACAACCAAACGGGTGAAGGAAATGAGCAAAACTGTTACCTTCCCCTTCCCCTCAGCCATTGGACTTCTGGCAGTCTCTGCTTGGAGGTTAACACCTGGGGAGCTGGGACAGATGCTCTCTGTAGACTGTCAGTTTGTCTTTGAAGAAGCCTCTTGAGCTAGCCCACTACCTGAAGATCTTCGGAACTTGGGGACTTTGGCACCTGAATGTTTTTTGCAGTATGCAAATATCATGTAATCTAGAGATTTGGTTTCGGTTTCTCCTGTGACTATAAAAACTCTGGCTTATTCTAAGTAAAGTAAAGCCTTGATTGGGACACAACTTAGCTTCATGATTTCTCTTTGCATTTCAAACCCTCTATTTCAGGTCCTTTGTTCCCTCCTCTGAGAGAACCTAAGTTCCTGAAACTGTGGGCAGTTTCACAAAACAATCTAGAATTTAAAGATGGAAATAGAAACAATAAAGAAATCAGAAAGAGAGACAAACCTGCTGATAGAAAACCTAGGAAAGAAATCAGCAGCCATAAATGCAAGCATCTCCAAAAGAATACAAGAGATAGAAGAGAGAATCTCAGGGGCTGAAGATACCATAGAAAACATTGACACAACAGTCAAAGAAAATGCAAAATGCAAAAAGCTCCTAACCCAGAACATCCAGGAAATCCAGGATACAATAAGAAGACCAAACCTAAGGATAATAGGTACAGAAGAGAGTGAAGACTCCCAGGGTAATGGGCCAGTAAATATCTTCAACTAAATTAAAGAAAACTTCCCTAACCTAAAGAAAGAGATGCCCATGAACATACAAGAAGCCTACAGAACTCCAAATAGACTGGACCAGAAAAGAAATTCCTCTTGTCACATAATAATCAAAACACCAAATGCACTAAACAAAGAAAGAATTTTAAATCAATAAGGGAAAAAGGTCAAGTAACATATAAAGGCAGGTCTATCAGAATTACACTAGACTTCTCACCAGAAACTATGAAAGCTAGAAGATCCTGGGCAGATGTCATACAGACCCTACAAGAACACAAATGCCATCCCAGGCTACTATACCCAGCAAAACTCTCAATTATCATAGATGGAGAAAACAAGATATTCCATGACAAAACAAAATTTACACAATATCTTTCCACAAATCCAACCCTATGAAGGATAATACATGGAAAACATCAACATAAGGAGAAAAACTACACCCTAGAAGAAGCAAGAAGGTAATCTTTCAACAAATCCACCCAAGCCTAATTCTACCTCTTACAAAACAAAAACAATAGGAAGTAACAATTACTTTTTCTTAATATCTTAATATGAAAATTAATATTACCAATATATCCTAATTGTTTGAAATCCAAAAACATGAGCAATTAGAAATTTGTTGATTGTCATCCAATGGTGTCTCTAATTTGGTAATTGGAGAAATAGGTTCAATATTATATAATCCATATACACTTTCAGCTTGTTTGTTCGTGACAGTATCTTGCTCCGTACAACATAATGGTCTTGAGATCTTGCTTCTCCTATCTTAGCCTCTCTATTAGTAGTATTGTTTATTTCATATTTTTACAGTATACTATGGTTTTCAGAACAGCTTACATATTTTAAAAGTATTTATATACCCAAAAGTAATGTAGACACTTAAATTGGGAGGGGGCTTATAAGAGAACAGCAAAGTTTGAGACTGAAACTTTGCTTGACTTTTGTAACTCTTGTATCAAGTTATCACAGTAAGAGCCAAGATCTTAAGCTCTACTAAATACAAAACAAACAAACAAAAACACTTTATATATTTATGTTCATTTAAGAAAATATTAGTAGTGATGTATTATTTTGAAATATACAGTTAATACATTTGGAGTTATTTAAAATTTATATTGAGAAAAACATTTGTATTTTCAGTATTGCTATAAACAAGCATCTACATAAACTGTTAAATTGATTGTCGTTTTATATGAAACAACTTATAATACTCACTTTTATTGTTATAATATTTTATAAATTTTAAAGAATATGATAAAAAAAGATATTGTAGTTATTGAGGGGGGTCTCTGGGAGGAGTTGGGGTACAAAAGGAAAACAAGAATGTGATTTAATTCTATTTACTTAAAAATATGTTTTTAAATGTTAACAAATTCAGATAAATTGAAATCATGTAACTTTTCTCATCATATTGCAATAAAACTTAAAAAAAAAAGAAATCAAGGAAACCATACCTTTTATAGTATCCTCAAATTATATAAAATGGCTTAAGGATATCTCTAACCAAGTAAGTGAAAGATCTGTATGATTAGAAACTGCAAATCTTTCATGATAGAAATTGAAAAAGATATCAGAAAATGGAAAAAAAAAAAACCTCCCATGCTCATGTATTTATAGGATAGATATCATAAAAATAGCCATTCTCCCAAAAGCAATCTCCAGATTCAATGCAATGCCCATAAAAACTCCAACACAGTTCTTTACAAACCTTGAAAGGACAATTGTTAACTTCATATGGAATATCAAAAAACCCAGGACAGCTAAAACAATCCTGAACAATAAAAGATGCCAAGGAATCAAAAGTTTCCCAGGACCCAACAGAGAGGACAGTAGCTGAAATACCCAAAATAGGTGAGATAGAAGGAACCTGTAGAGACCATATCCAGTAGATAGGCTCAGCCCTAGTTGAAGGATGGAGCCACCCACCCACCTCAAATACAATAATCTAGAATTCCTCCTGTCAAAAGGAAATGCAAGGACAAAGCGTGGAGCAGAATCTGAAAGAAAGGGCATCCAGAGACTGCCCACCTAGGGATCCCATCTGCAGACACAAAACCCAGATACTAGTGCTGATGCCAAGAAGAGCTTGCTGACCCTCAAGAGGCTCTGCCAGAGTCTGACCAATACAGATATGGATGTATGCAGCCAAATATTGGACTGAGCATGGGGACCCCATTGGAGAAGTTAGGGCAAGGACTGAAGGAGTTGAAGGAGTTTGCAACCCCATAGGAAGAACAATATCAACCGACCAGACTCCCTAAAGCCCCCAGGGACTAAGCCACCAACCACGGGGTACATATGAGGGGAACCCATGGCTCAAGCTGGATATGTAGCAGAGCATTGCCTTATCTGGCATCACTAGGAGGGGGGCCCCTTGGTCCTGCGGAGGCTCGATGACTCAGGGTTGGGGAATGCTAGGGCACTGAAGCAGGGAGTAGGTGGGCAGGTGGGGAAGCACCCTCCTTGAGGCAGGAGGTAGGGTATGGGATAGGGGGTTTATGGAGGAGAGAATCGGAAGGGGGATAACATTTGAAATGTAGATAAAATAACTAATAAAAATATGGGGAAAATCTACAGGAGGTCTCACCATTCCCAATCTTAAATGGCTGAGAAGCAAAATGTTCAATATCCTTAGCCAGCAGGGAAATATAAATCAAAACTACTTTGAGATTCTACCATATACCCGTTAGAATGGCTAAAATCAATAAAACAAGTGACAGCTTATGCTGGTGAGAATGTGAAGTAGGGGGAACACTCATCCATTGCAAGTAGGCACGTGAACTTGTAAAGCCTCTATGGAAATCAGTGTGTTCCTTTGAAAGATGGGAATTGATCTATCCAGCTAAGCCACTCTTGGGCATATACCCAAAGGATGCTTCTTCTTATCCCACAGACACTTGCTCAGACTTCTTTATTGCTGCTCTATTCATGATAGCCAGGAATCAGAAACAACCTAGATGCCCAAAATGAAGAAAAAAGTATGTGCATGTACATGTGTTTGTGGAGAGAGAGAGAGAGGGAGTGAGGGAGAGAGAGAGAAAGAAAGAGAGAGAGAGAGAGAGAGAGAAAACACTTCCCCCATCACCACCACTCCCCGCAAGAGTCATAGACTAACAAAAACACCAGTACCAGGCATGAGTTACCTCCTTTCAAGTTGCTAGACTCTAAAAACTTAGAGATAACAGGCATCCAAAAGACTCTCAAAATAATATAAGCTATTGCCCTTGGTTGTTTCTCAGTGGTCAAAGTTGAGTTCCTATAGTTGAAGATACCATGCACTTCAGAGACGGGACCTGAAGGATTCACGCTGTATCCTACCCAAAAGCCTCCTTACCAAGGACCAGGTTTCATAGGATTGGAATGTGCTATGCAAGTTGCCAACAAGGAAATCAATCAATAGCCCGACCCATATGTTATGCCTATGGACTACAACAGTGTTCAGCATGGGAAGATATCTGTAAAGGTGAGATAGTGGCCTTTGTATCTTGGTTGTAACCAACAGCTCTGTAATTGGACTTAACGTTCACTTGACAGGAGGGAAATCATGTCTGGTACTGTATTTAGCCAACCACTCATGGCTAGTGAGGTCTTGGATCTTAAAAGAGAACCTACTACTGCCATGTTTCTCAGCTAATATAATTCCTAACTGCATTGTCAATGCTTAGCCTTGTACCCACAGGTGAGTGTAGCTCTCATTCACTATAGATGCCTCTTTTGTAGCAGAGCAGTATCATTACAAAAAACCACAACTGTTCAAACTGAAGACCTCAAATGTGTCCTCCCACAAATCATCCATTTACAATACAGTCCTCATGCTTAAGGCCCAAGGAACATCACAGAAGTAACAGAAAGATAAACCAGGAAGTCTGCTGTGAGACTGTGTCTTCTAGATATGAAAGGGAGATACACCTATGAAATTTCAAAATATAGCACCCTAAGGAAGACATGAATAGCAACAAGACCAGCTGACACACCACATGGATGGGAAAAATTTCAGAGACCCAAGCGTAGGTTAGAGCTACAGGCAATCATGACTGCTAAGAGAGGGATAATTAGTCTCCTCCAAGGATGAGCTCCTAACTTAGTATCCAATAGTAAGTGGCCAGCCCTAGAAACATACATACATGAAAGAGGAAAGCATGAGACTATGGCTAGGGTAGGTATCCACTTCATCTCATGAGACTTCAGCTGGCACAAGGAATCAAGACCTCTAATAGTCAGCATTAGTAGTATTTAGGAGATAGAATTTTGGCATGGCTCTATTCACATATTTATTAACAATACCAATAAAGAAAAAGAGGTTGTGAACTTGAGGTAGCAGGAGAACATAAGAGGGTTAGAGGGAGGAGAAGAAAGGAGAATAGTGTCATTATTTTAATTAAAATAAAATTTTAAAAAGTGTGCTTGCTTCAAATGAAGGGTCAGCCTTAAATACAAATTGTTTGTTAGTACAGTCTGTTCCAATATTCTGTGCCTTTAACTATGGATATGAAAATGAGCAGATATTTTTATGAGTATCTGCCAGTACTATCCAAGCCTCGTGTGCTTGTGAATCTTCCAGGGATCATATTAAAAGGAAGAATTTAATTTTGGGTGTAGCAGGGTCTTCATTGTGAACTTATAACAAGATCCCAGATGGTAGCGATGAGTAACACGCTTAAGATTGTTTGATTTAAAAAATATTGTACCTAAGACTTCCCATGAACATGTATTAATATTACAAAGCAATAAATATTTGAACTTCAGATGGAGACTGGTGTGGGGAAAATGTATCATCAACTCATGTTACATGTTTATTTTCATTCCTTTAGACTGTCTTAGATGTCCTTAGAACTGGGAAGAGTCGATCCATGTTCATTTACTATGAAACCTGAGGCAAAATAAAAGCCAAGAGGTGATGGCGTGAGTAGGTATTCTTTCAATCTCAGAAGATTTCAACTTCCAATCTTGCAAGTAATCGAGGAGCCTAGTAGCCAACGTTAACAGAATTTATGGGGTAGAATTCTGGGTCATGCTGTGAATCCCTGAGTTTGATACTTTAACTTGCATGTGTCAGAGCTGTGGTGCAGCAAGGTCAGCTCTGCAGCTGCTGTCCATCCTGGCCTGCTTTTGTTTTCAGCAAGTGTGAGCACCACCTAATACCCTGGAAATGAGGACATAAGAAAAACATTACACTTGTTATTCAGAGCAGCAGCTCCAAGTCCAGACAGCTTCAAAGGAAATCTGCACAAGGACTTGCTGTGACTTTGCGACCAACGTCTTAATGTTCTCATACCATTAGTAAGCTCTGGCACTTTATCAAACCTATGATATTGACTAACTACCAGTAATTGCTGATTTATGGCCAAAGTTTCCTCAGCCTTGTTTTTTTCAGGAATCTAATATACCTTTCTCCTTTGGAAACACACTGAATCAGTCAGGTCACGTTCTCTGCAAACTTTGCTGTGTACATATATAAACAGAAGGACAGTTTGTTCTCTTTCTTGGTGCTATTGATACATCCCCATGATATCTCACTTAAAGTTGGCCATGTTTCTATGTATTCAAGGAAGGGAAATAGCCAGAATATAGAATTTAGGGGATACACTACATTTTACTATATTTTTAAAAACCTTTTTGTCCAGTTTGGGAAAGGCATTATATACCTAGAAGAATTCTAGGTAGAAGAATTTCTGAGGTCCTTCTAGTCCACGATGGCAAATGGTTTTCACTTCCAGTGCCATAGGGCAGAGAAAAATGGACAGGTATGGATGTTGTTCTTCAATACAAAGCTAGTACCAACCCTAACTTCTAGATAATAATTATCTTTCCTTTTCATTGTTTATCATTCTGGACCTAGATGCATGTACCAGCCACACACCAAAATTAGGCTCATGACAAGGACCTAGAAAAACTCCATCTCTGTTAGTTACCTTCAATTTCCTATACCCAAGTATAGGCTTCCCAGAATCACTTCAGTGGCAACCTTTGTACTTTAAGATGTCTAGAGAGGGGGCTGGAGAGATGTCTCAGCCGTTAAGAGCACTGACTGCTCTTCCGAAATCCCAGCAACACATGATGGCTCACAACCCTCCGTAATACGATCCAACGTCCTCTTCTGGTGTGTCTGAAGACAACCACAGCATACTTACATATAACAATAAATAACTCTTAAAAAAAATGTCTAGAGAAGTCCCTGAATACAGTGTGTCAGATTAAAATCATGAGTGGCCAAGTGACAAAAGTCCTTAAGCCGTAAGTGTTTATGGTCAAACTGTCACTCACAGTCGTTATATGTACTGCATGTCAGGTTTCTGTCTCTATTCTTTTCTGAAGTAGGGTGACCCCACTCCTGTAGCGTGCCTTATGCTTTATTCACTGCTGTTTCTCACTCACTGCTGTGTCTGGAGAGAAAAGCAAAAGTTGACGACCATGTAGTTGAGACCCCACCATAACCTGGAAGAATCCGGACACACAAATATTTGTTGTTTTGCATGTTTCTGGGTTTGGGAGTATGGTAATTACAGCAGGATGTCTGCAGGTGATTTAGATCTTTCCCTGGCATTATGATCTTGGCTGAGTTATTTAGATACATTCTTTCCAGACTATGTTTCATGGGACTGAACTTTTCGCCCTTAAGTGACAATAAGCAATGATGTGGTTATTGATGGGCTGATTCTTAGTATATTCTTAGTATAAAGACCTAGAATAATTTTCTTGATAAACTCATAGCTCAGGACTTGTTTCTTCAAACACCAAAGAAAATAGAGCTTTTTTTTGAGACATTGCATCCAATATGTCAATTATTCATTTTTAAGAATTAGTATAATATTAGCACAGACTCCTTTGAAAATAGATGATTAGGCTACTTGGAGTGCTATAGCTGGAGAATCTTATATAAAGAAAGATTGATAGTAATATCATTGAATGAAAGATTTATATCATATTATTAGTAAGAAGTAATTCCTTTATTTATATGTTATAAAAAATTACTACATGTATTTTCTTTCATTCCCAAAGTCAAAACTCTTCAATATATCTAGCAAATACTTTGGAATAGCAAAATGCTAAAAAAAAAATCAAATTTAAGGTAAGTAATAAATATTAAAATTTCTTTTTCTTTCTTTTCTGTCACTTACTTGCGATGTTAAAGTGTCCACACTCAGATTTTACAAGAATTTATTAACTCTTAAACTGAACTAAATTATTACTGTGAGCTTCTAGCAATTACCTAGGTTAAACACTAAGTAAATGTCAAAATTTTCCCCACTAAACTTCTTTGGAAGCAGACTAGACACTTATGAATATACACACAAACGAAGGCCAAAAGAGGAGAAATAGAGTTTCTAGGAATGTTGTGGGAAATGGCATATCCACTTACATCATACCTAAATGCATGCATATACATAGACTCATATCGGTATTCAGAAATAAAATTTGTAAATAATATTTCATGTGACATGGTAAATAAAACTTATAACATTACACCTTCTAGTTTGCCATTCCTTTTCATTAGAAATTTAACTCAACAAATGTGTGCTGAGGATCTGTGAAAGGCATCAAGATAAATTCTGTAAGGAAGTAAAAATCAGCAGGGAGCTTGGATTCAGATAAGAGCATCATACATGTGTGCAAATAATCATAAGAAGAAGGTGTAAAAACATGAACAAAGTTCCCTGGAATGAAAAAACTGGATAAGATGTCAGTAGGCCTGGCTACTTAAAGGTCCAGTCTAAACGAGACCCCAACCAAGTAGTGTGGGGATTTCAAGGCAAGGCACCAATATAAACATACAAAGCAGTGAAGGGGCAGGAAGCGTTCTGTCGCTGGAAAAGAGAAAGGGATGTTTAGAACAAAGAGTATTGGCCCTTCCACAACTCACAGAGCGGTGGCCATTTTGCCTCCCTTTCCACAATGCTGTGTAAACCCTGTTCTTGAGCAGGCTGCTATGGCAAATATTCTAAAGCAAAGAGTGAGTCTCCTTTTTTTTTTTTTTTTTTTTAAGAAAAAAGTTTTGTGTGTGTATGTGTGTGGAGGAGTTCTTATAATATTTTAATTAGATTTTCAAATTTGACAACTTTCTATTTATTGACTTCCTAGATGTCAATAAATAACATTAAAAATAATTTATAATTTTTATTGAAAATACACAACATATATATTATGTAAACATACAAAAATATATAAACACACACACATATATATATATACACATAAATATTCAGTTTCCCTTCCCATTTCTTTCCCCTGTTCTTCCCCACAACCCCTCCCCTCCAGAATTATTTTCTTTCTGTTTCTCTTTAGAAAAGAACAGTCTTCTAAGAGTTAGTAACCAAACATGACAAAACAAAACATAACAAAATAAAACAAAAACTTATGTCAACTTGAACACAGCAATACAATAGGGGGCAAAATCCCAGGAACAGGCACAAGAGTCAGAGACCTACTTGTTCTCTCTTTTTTTTTTTTTGATATTTTCTTTATTTACATTTCAAATGTTATCTCTAGTCCTCATTTCCCCTCCAAAGACCTCCCTATCCTATTCTCTCTCCCCCTGTTCACTAACCTACCCCACTCCCACTCCCCTGGGATTCCCCTACACTGGGGCATCGAGTCTTCACAAGACCAAGGGCCTCTCCTCTTATTGATGTCCCACAAAGCCATCTTACTTGTTCTCATAGTCAGGAATCCCACAAAAATATTAAGCTAACAACTATAGCATATGTACAGAAGTCCTGATGTACACCCAGGAAGGCCCTGTGTTTGCTGCTTTAGTTTCTGTGAGATCATATGCATCTTGCTTAGTTGATTCAGAGGGCCTTGATCTCCTGGTGTCCTCATTCTCTCTGAATATTACAATCTTTCTGCCTCCTCTTTCATGGAATTCCCTGAGCTCAGAAAAAAGAGATTTGATGGAGACTTCCAATTTAGACTCCCTCTGCACATAATGATAGCTTGGTCATCATTTACTTAATGGCTAATATATACTTACAAGTGTGTACATACCATATTTGTCTTTCTGGGCCTGGATTATCTCAGGATGATTTCTTCTAGTTGTATCTATTTGCCTACAAATTTAGTGATGTCATTTTTTTAAACAGCTGAGTAATACGCCATTATGTAAATGCACCAAACTTTCTTTGTCCATTTTTTTGTTGAGGGACATCTAGGTTGCTTCCAGTTTCTACTTATCATGAATAATGTTGCAATGAACATGTTTGAGCAAATGTCCTTGTGGTATGATGGAGTGGCCTTTAGATATATGCCCAATAATGGTTTAACTGGATCTTGAGATAGATTGATTCCTAACTTTCTGAGGTACCAACATTTTGATTTCCATAATGATTGTACAATTTTGCACTCCCATCAACAATGGAGGAGTCCCCCTAGCTCCACATCCTTGTGAGCATGAAATGTCACTTGTGTTATTTATTGACTTTAGTCATTCTGACAGATGTAAGATGGAATCTCAAAGTAGTTTTTATTTGCATTTCCCTGGTGGCTAAGGGTACTTAACATTCCTTTAAGTGTATCTGTCATTTGAGGTTCTTCTACTACAAATTCTATGTTTAGATCTGTTCTCCATTTTTAAATGGGATTTTTTTTTAGTTTGAATTCTTTATATATTTTGAGTATTAGTCTTCTATTGAATTTGGAGTTGGTAAAAACTTTTCCCATTCTGTCAGTTGCTGCTTTGTCCTATTAATGATATTCTTTGCCTTCTTTGCTTTTCAGTTTCAACTTATTAGTTATTGATCTTAGGGTCATCACTATTGGTGTTCTGTTCAGAAAGTTGTCTCCTGTGCCAATGAGTTCAAGGCTGTTCCCAACTTTCTCCTCTATCAGTTTCAGTGTGTCTAGTTTTATGTTGAGGTATTTGATCTACGTGGACATGAGTTTTGTTTAGAGTGGTAAATACAAGTCTAACTGTATTCTTCTGCCCGCTGACATCCAGTTTGAGAAGCACCATTTGTTGAAGATGCTGTCTTTTTTCCAACGTATATTTCTAGCTTATTTTTTTAAAAAAAAATCAGGTTTCTATGTGTTTGGATTTATATCTGCATCTTCAGTTCAATTCCATAGATCAACATGTCTGCTTTTATGCCAATGCCATGTGGTTTTCATTACTACACGTCAGTACAACTTGAAATGTGGAATGGTGATGCCTCCAGCAGTTCCTTTATTGTGCACAATTGTTTTAGCTTTTTGATTTTCTGTATGAAGTTGAGATTTGTCATCTCATGATCTGTAAATAACTTCATTGGAATTTTACTGGAGATTGCCTTGAATTTGTCAGTAGCTTACTTTTCATAGGATGGGCATTTTTACTATGTTAATCCTACCAGTCCATAAGTATGAGAGATCTTTCTTGTATCTAGCCTCTTTGTTTATCAGCTGAAGGAGCTCTCTGGGGGAATTTCTAGTTTTGCATGTACATATTATCATATCATCTGCAAATAAATATATTTTAACTCCTTCCTTTCTGATTTACATCCCCTTGATCTCCAGCCATTGTCTTACTTCTCTAGCTAAGATTTCAACGACTATATTGAATAGATATGAAGAGATTTAGTGAAATTATTTTGTATTTCTCTCCATTTAATTTCATGTTAGCTACAGGCTTGCTGTAAATTGCCCTTACTATGTTTACGAATGTTACTTGTATCCCAAATAGCTCCAAGACTTTTATCATGATGGAGTGTTGAATTTTTTCTACATCTATTAAAATGATCATGCCTTTTTTTGTTCTTCAGTTTGCTTATATGGTAAATCACATTTACTGACTTTCCTCTTTAGAATTATCCTTGCATCTCAGGGATGAAGCCTACTGGATCTTGGTGAATGATCTTTTTGCTGTGTTCTTGGGATTTGGTTTGTTTAAATATTTTATTGAAATTTTTGCATTTATATTCAAAAGGGAAATTGGTGTTTAAATCTTTGTTTATTAAACCATTCTGTGGTTTGAGTATCAGGGTAACTGTGGCTTTATAGAATGAATTAGACAATCCTCCTTCTGCATTTATTTTGTGAAATAATTTGAGGAGTATTGGTGTTAACTCTTCTTTGAAAGTCTGGTACTTGAAAAAGTCTGGTATTTGAAAATCCTGTGATAAACAAGTGTAGCACTGCCTTTTTTTGTTATTATTGTTGGTGGGAGACTTTTAATGACTTCTATTTCCTTAGGGGTTATAGGTCTATTTTAAATTGTCTGTCTGTTCTTGATTTAACTTGGGTAAGTGATAGAAAATTACCTATTTCATTTAGATTTTCCAATTTTGTGGAGTATACGGTTTTAAAGAATGTTCTTATGGTACTCTGGATTTTCTCCACGATTGTTGTTATGACCCTCTTTTTGTTTCTGGTTTTGTAAATTTAGATATTCACTCTACCTTTTATTTAATTTAGATAAGGGTTTTTCTATCTTGTTGATTTTCTCAAAGAAGCAACTTATTTTGTATTCTTCCTTTTGATTCTATTTTGTTCATTTCAGCCATGAATTTGATTATTTCTTTCCATTTACTCTTTTTAGGTATGAATACTTATGTTGTTATTGTTCCAGAGCTTTCAGCTGCTAAGCTGCTAGTATGAGTCCTCTCTTCTTTCCTCTTTCTTCTTCTTCCTCATCCTCTTCCTCCACCTCCTCTTCCTCTTCTTCTTCTTCCCCCTCTTCTTCTTCATGTAGTCTTATAGTGCTATGAACTTCCCTCTTGGCAACATTTGCATTGTATGCCATAAATTTGAACAAGTTGTGTATTCATTTTTATTGAATTCTAGAAAGTATTTACTTTATCATTCTGTTAGTTTATATCTTTTTATCATGGAGTTGAGAGCATTGATATTGAGAGATATCAATGACTAACAACTGTCCATTCCTAGTATTTTGTTGGTGGTGGTAGTGTTGGTGGTGTGTTTCCCTTCATTTGATTTTACCTGTATAAGATTATTTCCTATGTTTTCAATTGTGTGATTAATCTTCTTATATTTGAGATTTCCTTCTAGTATGTTTGTAAGCAATAATTTTATGCATGGTATTCTTTTTGAAATTTGAGTTTATCATGGAATATTCTGTGTTCTCCTCTATGGTGATTGAAAGTTTTGCTGGATATAGTACTCTGTACTGGTGTCTGTGGTCTCTCTGAGTCTGTAGTGATCTGTCCCGGCCCTTCTGGCATTTAGTTTCCATTAAGAAGTCAGATGTAGTTCTAATAGGTCTGCCTTTTTATGTTCCTTGTCTTTTTCCTTTGCAAGCTTTTACTACTATTTCCTTGTTCTCTATGTTTATTGTTTTGATTAATATGTGATGACAGGATTTTTTTCCTTGTCCAATCTATTTGGACATCTTTTATAGGCATCTCTATCTTTAGATCAGGAGATTTTGTTCTATCATTTTGTTAAAAACTTTTTCTGGACCTTCGAGATTGTTGTATAATAATGATGATGATGATACATATTGTTCCTAGGTTTGAACTTTTCATATTGTTTCAGATTTTTCTGGATGTGTTCTGTCAGGAGGTTGTTTTTTTTTTATATATATATATTTACCATTTTCTTTAACCAATATATCTACTTCTTCTATCATATCTTCAATGTCTGAGATTCTCTCTTCCATCTCTTGTTTTCTGTTGGTGAATCTTATCTCTGTAGTTCCTGTTCAAATTCTTAAATTTTTTATTTCTAGAATTTTTTTTCATTTGGTTTCCTTTATTGATTCTTTTTTGAACTTCATGTCTTGAACAGTTTTATTTATTTCCTCACACTCTTCATTTATGTTTTCCTAGCTTCTCTAAGGGATTTATTAATTTCCTCTTTATGGACCTTTATCATATTTATAAAGGTAGTTTTAAGGTATTATCTTGTGCTTCAGCTATGTAGGAATATTCAGCATCTGCTGTGATTGGATAGCTAAATTCTAGTGGACACATATTATCCTGGCTGTTGTTGATTGTGTTTTTATGCTGGCTTCTTGGCACCTGAGTTTGGGACAATTAAAGGTTTAGGTGGTGGTTTCTGGATTTGTCTTTGTTGGATGGGTATTTTGTTCCTTGGTTTCTGTTTCTGTAAGAATTGAGCAAATAGGGACACCTCATAAAAATACCAAGAAGCAAGGAAAGTCCATTAAGCCTAAAGACAGAGCTTCAGAAGAGTTTACTGAGCAAACATCAGTCCCCAGGAGATGCCCAAATTGTGGGGAGTAATGCCCAGTTCCAGGAAACATCCCCTGGGAGGGTAGATCTCCCCCCCCCCAACCCCTCCTATGTGCAATCAGTATCTCCCCCTCACCTGGGGCATAAAGGTCAATGAGAACAAAGACAATGGGCTCCACCAATTAGAGATAACCTACTCATGCTGTAAACCTATGTACTGAAAGGTATAAAAAGTGTGTGTGCTTTTGTTCCTGGTCATCACCTTTGCTTTAAATGCAGGATGACCCCAGTATACTGGCAATAAGAAACCTCATGCAATTTGCAACGATCTCCCTCCTGATTCTTCATGAGTGGGGGACCCATGCCAGAATCTAACATTTCCTTCTTGGATTTTTAGAGAGGGTGATGGTTGTGTGTTGCCTATTTTCTTGGCCCGTTCAACTGTTGTGTTCAGAGAATTCCTACAGGTGTTGGAGGTTGAATAATTGGAATGAGTTGGGGGAAGGACAATGGTAGGAGAATTTCTTTTGAATCTATCAGGGAAGGAGTCTAAGATGGTAGGAGACCACTGTAACAAGTTTCTTGCTATAGTAGTGGGTATGAGACTGAGGAGATTGGGTCTCAGGGGACTGCAGAATTGGGTCTTGGGGAAGAAAGAAACAGAAGTTCTGTCTTAAGAAATCATTTTGCAATCATTTATTTGTTACTGTGTGTGTGTGTGTGTGTGTGTGTGTGTGTGTGTGTGTGTGCACGTACATGCCTAAGTGCAGGTATGATAGCTAAATGGAAACTTTCAGAATTGACTGCTTCTTTCTACCATGTGTGTCCCAGGAATGGAACTTGGATCTGGATTCAGACCCAGTGGCAAACACCTTTCCCCCACTGATCCATGTCTTAGTCCCCAACGTGATTTTTCTAGAGAGCACTTACAGAATAAGGTTACTACTTCAAATTTCTCAAGACGGCTGAGGCTTGTAGTCCATAACATTACAAGTCTTCAGCAGGGAATATAGTGGCACCCAAGGAAAGCACCTAACAAGCCCTATGACACAGAGACAATGAGCAGGCACAAGAGGAAATTGAGGTGAGAGCCTGTCGGTCGAGACCTGCAGGCACCAGGTATCAAACTTCAGTGTGAAACTCTGATGAAAATAATCCAAACAACAGAGTTGCTTCCTGGTCATACTTGTACTTCAAATTTCTGATCAAATTGCTGTTTATATGCATTATTGCCCAAAGGATATATTCTTATTGTGACTGGAACAAACCACTCAAAACTAGAAGAGTTTACTATGCTTAGAAACTGTGGGGGTGGGGTGGGGGTGGGGCTCAGGATATGTAACAAGATAATGGGGTTTACAGTTCAACCCTTGCTCATAACTGGAAACCTGAGTTGCTCTTACTTCTACTTGTGTGGACCACTTCCAAAAATTCTAGTTTGACTTCATTGCAATAAATTGGCAGAGTTTGAAGGCCAAAAGACAAGTGAAATGTGGCCTCTTCTGACTGTGGCCTACCTTGGGAAACCATATAGCACTAGTATTTTTGTCATATTCATTGTCTCGAAGTATTTACAGGTTCCTGTTACCTCCTCTCTTCAGCTCAGCCATCGGACCTCTGGCAGTCTCTGCTTGGAGGCTACCACCTGGGGAGCTAAGACAAAAGCTCTCTGCAGACTGTCAGTTCATCTTTGAAGAAGCTGCCTGGATGTTCACAGGAGATATGACAACGCCTACTGCCTGAAGACCTTCGGAGCTGCTGGGGACTTTGGCACCTGACCTCTTCTGCAGTGTTTATGTTATGCAAATATCCTGTAACCTAGAGATTTGGTTTCCCTTTGGTGTGAATATAAAAATCCTGGATTTTGAAGCCTTGATTGGAACTCATCTTGGCTTTGTGATTTTTCTTGCATTTATAACCCTCTATTTCAGGTCCTTTGTTCCCTCAGCTGAGAGAACCCAGTTCGTGAAACTGCAGGCAGTTTCAGGTTCCAGATTCATGGTGAGTGAGAATAGACCTCACCAAGAATGTTAAAATTGGGGATTGTCAAAATGGCTCTGGAGGTAAAGGTTTGTGCAGCCAAGCCTGACGACCAGAGTTCAGTCCCAGGAGCCACATTGGAGAAGGCAAGAAATGACCCCTCAATGTTGTGTTCTGCTTCCTAAATATCACCGTGTGGCATGTAACCCCCCCCACACACACCTGAATACAGACACACACACATACACACACACACTATTTCTCACTTTCTCTCACACACATACACACAAATATAAAGCAACAAACATTTTTAAAATAGTAATGAAAGTAGGTAGAACAGTAGGTAGTATGGGAATTTGAAATATTCCCATAGCTGTATTTGGAAAGCACACTCTGATACAGGGCCCTAGAGAATAAATCCTGTGTTTCTTCCCTTCTCCTCCCTTCTCTACATCCTTTATATCTCTTACTACTTGAAGGAAGAAGGAAGCAAAAGGTTTAAATATGATCAGTCTTTGCTTAAGGAAATTATTAATAATGTTTATTAAGAGATTTTTCAAAGTTTAATCTGAAAGTTTAGATTAATATTCCTGGAGCATGGAAAGGATAAGTGATAAATGTCTTTGGAGTGGTGGTTTGTGATAAATCACTGAGGGTTTTAAATGCCATGCTGAGAATTTGAGTCTGTGCTGGCCTCGGGACTTTGCTCTGTGGCAATGGAGAAATGGATGCATGTCTTTGATCAGTGAGTGACATAAGCATTAGAAAATTGCCTCCTTCTGAAAGCCGTGGGCAAGTCTGGAAACAGAAACTAGTAGTTTCTCTTAACTGACCTCCTCTTGATTAAATGCCTTTTTAACCTTGCTCCCAATGTGGTTTCCAAAATCTAGAAGCTGAACCAAGTGTGATGATAAATGTACAGTCCCATCACTGAAGAATTAGATGCAGGAGAATCACACACTCTCAAGAATAGTAAAATCCTGTCTCAAAAAAAAAAAAAAAATTCATAGACTAATGCAGAGGACTCACTGGCACCAAGACATACTACAACATTCTTGTTCCTTCCAGATGAGTAATTTCATAGCAAGCATCAGAACACCTATTCTCATGGCTGTTTCTGATCTTTAGCCATAATACACAAATTAATTAAATATATTTTAAAATTTGTAATTACAAAAAGAAAAAAGGTAAATATTTTTGTGAAATCCAAACTATCTGTTTGGGAAAGACTAAGCAAGTAATTAAGAATGCATGAGCTGGGCAGTGGTAGTGCACACCTTTTATCCCAGAACTTGGGAGGCAGAGGCAGGTGGATTTCTGAGTTCAAGGCCAGCCTGGTCTACAAAGTGAGTTCCAGGACAGCCAGGGCTATACAGAGAAACCCTGTCTCAGGAAAAAAAAAATGCATGAGACAGAGGTAAAAGACTAGGTAGAAAAACAAAGTCATACAGAATTTCATGGTCTTTGCAAATTTCGCATTTTCAGAGGAGGTGACATAGTGTAGCAGAAGGTTAGAGCCAACAAAGTGAGACTTAGTAAATCGAATTTCAAATATATCATTCATTGTTTATATGTATTTGGATAAGTTGCTAAACCATTATGCCCTATGGTTTATCTTATTGTTAGAGTTCCTCACAGAACTTCCTTCATATCTTCTAGTAGAGATTAATACAGTAAAAATGTTAAAGTTTATAAAAGATTATCTGCACATGGTTTTTTAAAAGACTGTTATTTTTGTGCACCAAGGACATGACTTTTAAAAGAAGGGTGATTCAGAGCCCTTTCTTAAACAGAGACAATACAAAACTGATAAGTTATTGGTTCAATGGTCCCTGTAAGAATCCCCCATGTTTAGAAGCTTCTACTCAAGTGGCTAAGATATAGAAAATGAAAAGCAAGGTGCAGAGGTAAGAAATCTGTTGAAAAATAGACTTAATAGTAGTTTTTAGTGAGCTCAGAAGGAAGGCAAAGAGTTGGGATTTGTCTCCAGGGCTCAAGGCTGTATTCCTGGGAAAGTTTTTATCAAAAGCGAGGACCCAGCTTCAAAAAGGAATAATGAAAGTACATTCAGTGAAATAGACCATTCTTTAAACATCAGTGCTTCTCAGGCTTTGGGACTGGACACTCTTCCTGATTTATACCAAACACCCTCTTTAGAAAAACTCACTTCATTTGTTGGGATATGCTAGCCACAATCTCATAACACCACAATGTTTAACCCAGCTCCAGCCTCCCTGCTGAGCTTTAATATACATCTGGTTTTAAATGTTCCAAATAATATTGATTGAACATAAAATTCAACATGTGCAAAGGTAATTATCGTCTACCTATGAACACCTGTTCCTTCTCTAAATTGTCTTGATTACCGATACCATAATTCACCCAAAGACTCAGGCATGGATGATCTGAAACCAATATGAACAACTTCCTTTACCTTAATCCTCACATTCAGTTTGTTTCTAAAACTCGCTGTTCTGCTTTTTAAGTAATCTTTGTGCCTGGCCTTTTGGATTCCAAATTCATTTCCATACCATAGTAACTTGGATTCTTGACTTTATGAGTCCCTCTTCTAAGCCACACCGGCTGTATTGTCACCCTTGTACATTACAGATGCACCATGATCTGACTTCAGAAGATGAGTGCAGCCTTAAAGAGCTGCCCAATAGCTACAAAGGTTGACCCCAAAGTCTATGGATGTGACTATAAGTATATATATAGATGATACAGAGAGTGTTGTGATCTGCTAGTTTCTAGATTCATCTCTACCCCTTGCATCCTATGATCATCCATATGGAATTAGCATAAAATAAACCAGCATCCAGGACTTAATAACTTTGTGCAGTAGAAATGTTCAAGGAAAACACCTATTTACTTCAACAAATCTTTCAGAAAAATAAAACAAATAAGCAACTCCAGTCAAAACTTTCTGAATTCATTTTTGAGAAATCTTATATAGTCTAATTGCAGAGAGAAAAATTCTTTGAGGGGAATATTTGAAAACCATACTTTATTCTAAACATTTTGTCTATATATTTATAAATGTTCATCTCTAGTTAGCAAATAAGCTTTGTAATTTCCTTGTGTTTACTTTTATGGTTGCTATAGTATTGTTACTACTATGAATGTACCTGACATCTAATTTAGAATGTTGTATGTGCAGGATAAAAAGAATTTGCCTAAGCATTACCTGATTTCTATCTTAGAAGAACAAATTATACTGTCATAATTACTGCATCCTCAAAGTTAGAACTTAAATGGGAGCAGATATACTATTAAAATAACTCCAATAAAATACTTTGCATACATCTATATTAGTAAACCCCCCAAAAAAGAACAGTAGTCTAAGGAGACAAAAATTACTAAAATCGTCCCTTCAAGAGGTAGAAAACCTAAATAAATCAATTTTCATGAAAAAAAAAAGTTGTTATAGAAGTACTCCTCAAAAATGTACAGGACCCAGATGGTTCTGCAAACAAATTATTTTAGACTTTCCAGGAATGAATTGTTTCTATGCTGCATAAATTGGTTCAGAATATGGATAAAGAAAGGAGCTGTCTGTGTTCCTTCTTTGAAGCTATCACGCATCCAGCTAAGTGAGCACAGACTTCAGACCAGTCACCCCAGAGATCTGGAACAAAACTGGGAAGAAAATGAAAGTTTAACATCACTTGAAATAGTTTTAAGTATTGAAGGAGAAATGGTAGATTCATTTCAAAACTATAGAGATAGCATAACAATAGAAAAACAAACAAAAAACAGAAGAGAAAAATGTAAATGAAACAAACAAACCCTACACTATCATCCTGTAAGGGGAAAAAAAAAGCAACTGTCTTCATAAATTTGAACTATAAAAAGAAATGCACATTCCCTGGTTGATTTAACTATCCCCTCTCCCTTTTAAAATAATTGAATAACAAAACCGAGACACCAAGAGCATCAAAGCCCCATGTGTTCTAATAGTGGAACATCTAACAGTCTATTCCAGTTCAACTCTACTGTCCGTGCTTCTCAGAGATGCAGAGATGCAGCGCTCCTCACAGGATAGGCCTCACTTAGCGGCCTAAAGTAAAAGGAGCCATGATGGGGGGGGGGGGGGGGGGGGGGGGGTCGGAACGCTGTAAACTCACTCTTCCTAGGAGAGCAAGCAGCCACCACAGGCACTCTTATGAATCCATTGCCAGGGAGAAAATAACTGACAGAGAAGCAGATGGAAAGGCTACTTACGCTTTGGATTGACATCACCAGTTCTGGTGTGAAGAGGTTATTGTGAAACGTCAATAGCAAGGAACATAAACAATGATGAAGAACAGTGAATCATTGGTCCGGTTCAATATAAAAAGCCCAACCATCCGGGACAAGACTGTGTTACCTTGGCCATACCCGGAACCACCCAGAGAAACCACTACAGTTTTAGACATTTCTTTCTAGTTAAATTCACTGTTCCACCTGCATGGCAAAGGAAGAAGAATGTGTGCTAGCCCATGATGATATGATGTAAAGGCCTTCAGAGCATGTAGCTACTGTTTAAGGGCAGGTGGACCATGCCACGAGAAAAACTGGTAAGGTTATACGGCAGGTTCAAAACCTCACAAATCTCATAATTGAGAACAGCAGGCATAGGAACCAGCTCCCAGCCAGGGAGGCTCTCCCTGTCCTGGGACAGTAGCCATGACACCCCGCAGAGAGGACCATGACGATTGGTCATGTAATATCAAAGCACAGAGTTCTCCATGTTAATAAGTATCTAGGTAGGTAGGCCCCAGTGAGCTTCCCTTCCTCAGCACACCTCCCTGAAAAAGGTCATTTAATCCCTGAGTCACCCTGAATAAGGTGTATGCATTCACATCTGCCATAAAAATAAAGCACTTTGGACAAGCAAGGACTGTCTCCTTCATCAAAGATCGCCTTGGGAGAGGTCTTCATCATAAAAATCTCGTCCAGAAGGCCTTCTGTCTTTAAGACCCTCTGTACCATGACACTTATTCCAAAACGTACCATATTCTACCCCTGTCCTGGGCTCAGCCATCCTCCTCCTGCCTGGTACGCAGGGGATCATGGACCACCGTTCTCAACTCCTTGTGGTCCTCAGGAGCACTTGGGTACACGAGAGATTAAAAACCAGAACATGTATCCCAGCACCCGCTGTTTCTCACCCGAAAGAACTCGGGCTGGCAACCCCATCTTGAACAGCGAGCGTTCTGTCTTCCCTCATGGGACTTGCATCCCAACAGTCTCCCACAGTACCCCTCCCCTTCCAAAAGCCGACAAGCCTCTTCAGTTGGAATGAAAATGACCCTGCCACTTTGGTGGCTGCTGACTGAGGAAGAGACTGACTGACGTACGATGCAAAGGATCCACACTAGACTCAAATCCAACTGGAAAGTGACTGCGTCCTGGCTGCTTTGTGTAATCTGAGGTTGGGCACTGTGATACCTCCAGCATTGCGCTTTCAATTTAGAATGGCTTTGGTTGTAAGTGGCCTTTTGTGTTTGTTTACTAGCTTTTAAATTGTTTTTTTAGTACTGTGAAAAGTGTCACTAGAAACTGAATTGAACTGTAGATATGGGCCAGTTTTAAAGTATTAATTCTTCTCCAAGAGCATGGAAGGTCCCTCCTTATAGCCTTGACCTTCTGAGCCTTCCGCCTTCCCCTCCCGCGTGCTGGGATTAAAGGCGTGCTACACAAACTCTCCGTCTAGCATGTGAAGAGAGAAATCTCTGCACAAATTCATTCAGACCCCTTCCTCAACTCAGAATTGCTGTCTGATCTTTATCATCCACAACTCAAAGTTGGTGCTCTTTTTTTTTTTCTCATGTAGCATGTAGATTCAAGCATGTTTATGGATTTTGTTTGTTTTTGTTGGTTTGTTTGAAAAAGAGTCTAACTATGTAGCCAGCCTACAACTCGCTATGTAGCCCTGGCCAGGAACTTAGAAATTGTCCTGTCTCTGTATCCAAAGTGATGGGCTTAAAGGTATGTGCCTTTACTAATTAATGATTTTAATCATTGTTGTTTATTGCTCCTTTATAGAAAAGTTAATCTGACCATATGTGTACATATATGTGCATGTACATATTTTGTGTCAGATACGTTAACTAATACATTCTCTAGTAGATTTCTATTTTTTGCTTTGTTTTGTTTTCTAAACAGCACATTCTCCTTTGCCTACTGAAAGTGTTTGCACTTGACTTAGGGGAAAGGTTCCTAAATTCTCAATATAGTTTAAGTGAGGCTCACCCCATACCCGAGCCTGGATCAAGGATGGCCTACCACAGCCCCCTGTCTCTGGCCCAGTGACTGCTTTATCACCAGGTAAAGACTAGTCTGGAGTCTCTGAGTTGCTGAAGTCAGTGGGAAATAGATGGTGTTTTGTTAATTAATATGACCACACCAAACGGAGTGGGTCTTCCTAGGAAAAACTTTAGAGAAGCTCATCTCAGTTTCTGGATGATACAACATAAGTAGGGGGTCCCCACTTGGAGTCTCGTAGTCACATAAATAAAGAATTAGAGAATGGACTCAAATGGAAGCACAGGGACACTTTTATTAGAGTTTAAAAGAAAAACCCCAGGGCAGGCAAGGTGTAAATGAAGCAGCTGCTCGGAGAAGAGAATGAAAAAGGAGGAAAGGAAAGCGGTGCTCTTTGAGCAAAGCTGTCAGACAAGTCAGCCAGCCACACAGAGGACAAAGCAAGCACCCAGCAGGGAGAGGAGCTTTATAGAAAGAGTAAGGAAGGCCAGGGTATCCAAGAACACATGCTTAGAACAGATAGAAAGACGAAAAGGAACACTGTGCTTTTATGAGCAATTCTGAAAGCATGCAAATGTGAAAGTTTTAGACTATGACTCTGTGAGCCACTGTGCCAGGGTGTAAGAATTCTAAGGAAGGCAAAGTGTATCACCTCATTAAAGGGATAATTACTCTTCCTGTTTGTTTAGCAAAAGGGAGTCCCTCAGCCAGGGCATTGACCCACCCAATAAAGATGTTAGGGCTCCACCCAAGGCAGAGACTTTGTCCTCTTGGCCAGAAGGCAATAGTTACAGCTGCTGTGTTAGCTTGAGAACCAGGCCAATTGGTAGCCTCTGTGACTTGACCACTCTGAAATAGCTGATAGTTCACATGCCTCTTTCTTGAGCCCTTTCTGTCCCCGCTCCCACATCACACATAAAAGCTGATACAGGTGCTATAAAGTAGTAACATAGTATACACACTTCATTGAAGACCGCCTAAAATCCTCCATTATCTACCCTTTCTCCAGAACTCATTATATCTTCTCTAAAGGTCTGCCGCTAGTCTTTTTTTTTTCTTTTGGTGAGTTCTTCCACTCAATTCAATGAACACTCTCTGTATTTATATCCCGATAAGCATGAAGAAATAAAAATGCAAAAGTAAGATATCGTACTTTTACAAAAAGTATCTGCCTTTGAGAGTATGAGTGTGAGTTAGCCATGTGGACCAGAAAGAGAAAGATCTACTAGGTAGTCAGGAGAGTAGAGGCTAATGCACAGATGTGGAACGGTGTGGTGCGTAGCAAGGAGCTCAGAACTGCTAGTGAATATAGGCTGCGTGGAAAGTGGGAGATTTCAGCTGACAAATTGATCACGTTTGCCTCTCTATTGCAGAGGGTAGAAAAGATTGTTCTTCTGGAACTGGCATTGTTCTGAACTAGACTTGCTGTTGCAGGAAATATTTAAAAAAGAATCCACCCCACAAACTCTCTTTCCCACCAGACCAGGTTCTAGCGCCCGTACCATCCGGCCAAAACACTATGACCCAGCCAGCTCTTGTTATTTTTCTCCCAGCTAACAGCAACATCTTGTTCACATGCAACACTTTACAAAGCACGCACACAATCATTCATTTAGCACCTAGTACTGTGTAAAGCATGACTCTAAGGCTTAATTATCTAATCAGGTTTATATATCAATAAGATCACAATTTACAAGATAGCAATACAATAATTTCAGAGCCCAATGATAAAGACGATGTTTTAACCCAATTATCCTAACCTTGTAAAAACCTTAACTTGGTTGTTATAACCACACGGGGTCTGAATCATCATCTTCCTCTGCCTCCATGATGAAAATCCCCCCTCCTTCCTGCTCTCTGTTCTTTTCCCTCCTCAACCTCTAGCTCCACCTCTCTATTCCTGTCCAATTGCAGGCCTGTCACTGCCCTAATGTGATTGGACAGAGAAAATGCTGCAACAACTTGCTTTCCCGGCTCTAGCTTTGCCAGAACCTTCAATGCCTATCAAAGTTTGACTCCAAATCAAGAAACTCACTTGGGTCAATAGGATCATGAGAGCCACTGACTATCTGCTCGTGTGGGATGGTGAAGACTTACATCTATGCCCAGTTGGTTGTACTTCAGGGAATCACGTGCAGAGTAGATGCCACTGTGTAATATTTTACTTGTTTGATCTGAATGAATCCTAAATTAAATGAAGCCTACGGTACTAAAGTAGTAGAAGATCATGAAATCGTTCATGATGATGTAAATGAAACAATGTTTGAATTAGAATTATGTAGATTACTTTTAAAAAATATGGTCCTATGCCTTTTGTGTGTAGATCAGTGTAAAAAGTATAAAAGCTATTATACTCCTAGTGATGATTAACTACAGTGAAGTGAGAAGGAAATCAACAATGGGGAAGGGAAATTGGTCAAAGTCTAGAAATGTCAGACACAAGCTTCTAGGTGCCTCTTCTTACACTGAATCACACTTAAAGGTTCTAGCTACAGTGTTTGTCAATGTAAAACAACTTGAATGAATTTCAAGTTGTTCCATTGCTGTGAAGAGACACCATGACCACACCAACTATTATGAAAGAAAACATTTAATTAGGGGGTTGCTTACAGTTTCAGAGGCTTATCATGCAGGGAGCATGGTGGCATGCAGGCAGACATTGGACCCAAATCTGAGGACTACATTTGGATCCATAAGCAGAGAGAGACACTCTGGGCTTGGCATGAGCTTTGTAAGCCTCAAAGTCTTTCCCAGTGATACATCTACTCCAACTAGGCCACATCGTCTAATCCTTCTCAAGTAGTGCCTGTCATTCCCTAATGACTAAGCATTCATACATATAAGCATCTGGGGGCCATTCTTACTCAAACCACAAGTATCTATGGAATCTACTTGTGGCCAATCATAGTTTGCTTAATTTGCTACAGCAGAATATCACAAACAGAGTAGTTTATGAGATTTTATTAAGAAAAAAAAAAAAACTCACTGATCCAGATTTTGTAAATTCAAGATTCAGGGACCAGTAAACATAGTATCTTCAGATAGCCCATAAGTAGTTTCTCCTTACCTCAACCTTAAGATCAAAGGGATCAGGGAGGTTTGCAGTGCAATGTATCTTCTAGAAGGATGCTAACATTAATCCCGGGAGTTCCATCCTCAGGAACAAATCATTTTACAAGAGCCACCACCTGCAAACATTACCATTTCAGGGATTACCTTTCTACATATCAATGGGGCAAGATCTATAATAGGTATATAGATGTCACAAGAATGACTGTAGACATTAAGACACCATTCATCTACTCAGAATAGAAATAGCCATTCACCTTAAGTCACAATTCTAGGGTAAACTTATTTGACCAAAGTAGTACAATATAGCTTACGGCCTCACCCAAATTCTATCCCTGTCATCTATAGGCTAGAAAGCAACCTCTTACAATTTATCTCCTAGTCCTAAAAACAACTCTTTCTCTAGCATATGTGTTTGAGAACCCCAGACCTGTAGAGTTAACCCTTTCTTAACATACAACCTCATCCTGGAAATCCTAATGTTCTCAGTAAGAACCTGGTCTGCACCAGACTCCTATCCTAATACCACTCCCCTAAGACTATGTCCCAGGCAGCCTGAAGTAACAAGAAACACATACTTGCTGAAATATTAGTTCTTGAGCTCATAAAGGGTGTTTTAATTATTTCTGAGGTGATCTACACACTAATTCTTACCTAATACTCTTACCTACATACTCTGGTATACTCCATAGAGAGAGAGAGAGAGAGAACCTGAACATCTTTCCGGTCATTTGAGATGAAAATATAACTGCTTTTCACATTTGGTCTAGTGGAGGCTGGCAGGACTTGTTAAAGCCTGCTTGGGTTTCTTTTGGACTTGATGAGCCTGAAGTGAAAGAGACTATTTGATTAGAGAGGAGAACCTACTTTCGGTTCATTCTTTGGGCTCTTACACTGTTTTGGAGACTCTTCTCAAGGCTAGAGAGCTGCTGAAGAATGCAGAACAATCGGTGAAAAGCTCCATTGCTATCATAAGAATGCTTGGGTTCAAGGGACAGAGGTAGCAGTAAAAATTGTGTCAAGGACCCGCTCATGACAAGTAAAGATGATATACACATCATCAAAGAAATTGAACTTTATACTGGAAGAAATGGAAAGCTATTGAAAACATTTGTGTTGCCCAAAACAAACACAGTATATATTTAAAGTATGCTCAAAAATACAGCTAAGATTCAAAGAGACACACAAAGAGGCCAATTTCAGAGGTGACTGCATTCATTGGGAAGAGCTGATTAAATTAACCCAGAATCACTGAAAATGAGAAGAAAATTGCATTTCAAAATATTCCGAGAGTAAACTGACAAGTACAGAAAAGAACCCAGTTTAACATCCATCTTCTCTGTGAGATGAAAGGACATGGAATCCATGATCTAGAGCCTCCATCCAGTACATTGGAAGCTCTACAACCACTTAATATAGTTGAATTCACATGTAAGAGGTTGTCTTAGTCAGGGTTTCTATTCCTGCACAAACATCATGACCAAGAAGCAAGTTGGGGAGGAATGGGTTTATTTAGCTTACTTCCACATTGCTGTTGATCACCAGAGGAAGTCAGGACTGGAACTCAAGCAGGTCAGGAAGCAGGAGCTGATGCAGAGGCCATGGAGGGATGTTTCTTACTGGCTTGCTTCCCCTGGCTTGCTCAGCCTGCTCTCTTATAGAACCCAAGACTTCCAGCCCAGGGATGGCACCACCCACAAGGGGCCCTACCCTCTTTATCACTAATTGAGAAAATGCCCCACAGCTGGGTCTCAGGGAGGCACTTCCCCATCTGAAGCTCCCCTCTCTGTGATAACTGCAGCCTGTGTCAAGTTGACACACAAAACCAGGCAGTACAGGGACTAATGAAGCTTCACTATGTTGGAAGAGGTATTTTAGGAAGACTGTTCTGGAGCCAACTAGCAAGCAACAGGCCTTGCATAAGAAAGAAACAAAGCTAGAGATTATGTCTGCAGATGTAGCAATGGAAATAGAAAGGGTATTAGAGCAGTGAGTTTTCAGAAGAGCTCACAGGCTTTAGTCATTGATGAATAGATTTCAGTGTATAAAAAGTTAAAGATAACTTCTGTTCTAACTTCATTTCTGGCCAAAGAGCTAATGTCAAATGAGTAGAGAACTGTAGACAAGCAACAGTATGGATTTCAGCTAGAAACTATGTGGATTTCTAGTGTATGGTTAAACTACCTCCATTTGGCACAGAATTCTCATACTTTAGAACCATTATGTCCACCAGGGAGAGAAGTGTTTTCTTGCCCAGAACTGAGCTGATTGTCAAGTCACAATGTTTAATGTACCAATGTTTAAGTACAATACTTTTCTTCTTAAGTTAGTCTTGCCCTCTTACAGTGATAGACCTGTTTGAAGGAAGGATATTTAAAACCTGACCGTAATTTTTAGTATAAGATGTTTGACCTTTTATCCACATTTAAATATCTGAAAAACACTTGGAAACCTCAGTAGAAAGATCAAACAAAATTCTGTCACCAAGGTTCCTGACCTTTCTACCTTTCTGAGAAGAGGAATTAAGACTTCAGGCTTTCTTAATATACATTTGAAACCAAGTTCACTGATTGAGGGCTTACAGTTCTTCATTTATCTCCTCTGCCTTAGTCAATAGTGCTGGGGAATCTGTGTCTCTCCCCACTACTTTCTCCCTTTTCCCCTTACCTCTGTAAAGAGAGAGACTTTCAACTGAGTAAATGAAGAAAAAAGTACAAATCCACATTCTCTTTAAGTTTAAGTAGCTATTATTAAATTGCCAGACTAGAAAACTAAAACATCAATAACCAACAACAGCTAGGAGAGGGTTTGTTTACATTGGAACCTTACTCCTGTTTTTACTTTTTAATATTCATTTGTGTGTCTATCTATGTGGAATGTACGTAGCATGTACAGAGAGCAGAAGAAGACTCCTGGAACTGGTTAAAACCATGTGGATGTTGAGAAGTGAACCCAAATCTTCTGGAAGAGTAGCCAGGACTCTTCACCACTGAGCTACCTCTCCAGCCAGGACTCTTCACCACTGAGCCACCTCTCCAGCCCATCTTTTCTTTTTCTTTTTCTTTTTCTTTTCTTTTTTAATTTTGGTATAACTGCTGGAAGCTGTGTGTTGTGTGTTTATTTCTCAATGAATGATTGTTTATTAGGCCTAGTATACACTGAGTCTTTAAGAATTGTTCCTGAATAAAACTAAGGCATTCACTCACAGCAACATAAAACAATATATACAATGAAATAATAAATCTGTGTTTTTAGAGGATGAAATGCTATAAGGTAAAATGGTATGCAGAGGGAGAAGAACAAAGAAATGAATGGATGGATGGATGGATGGATGGATGGATAGGTGAATGAAGGAATTACAGCATTAAATGTGGAGGCCAAGTAGATCTCACAGGAAAAAATAGAACAGAGAATAAAACTGAAGGGTGAAGGACATTGCTACAGAAATATCCAGGCAAAGAGCATAATAGTCATATAAAATAGCAAGAAGAAACATAGTGATAGTTTACTGTCCAGAATATTCTAGAAATAGTTTAAAATAGAAAGAAAGAAAGAAAGAGAGAGAGAGAGAGAAAGAGAGAGAGAGAGAGAGAGAGAGAGAGAGAGAGAGAGAGAGAGAAAGGAAGGAGGGAGGAACAGAGGGAAGAAGGAAGGAAGGAAGGAAGGAAGGAAGGAAGGAAGGAAGGAAGGAAGGAAGGAAGGAAGGAAGGAAAGGAAGAAAGGGAAGAAAGGAAGGAAGAGAGTGTAAGTTCTGGGGTGGAAAAACGAGTCAGAGCAAATGGATGAGGAGATTAGACCAGCAAGGATATGGGAGCTGCTATGCAGACTTCATTATTATTCTTTGTTTAATGTTTCTAATGCATTATTCTTTTGTGTAGCAAAAGAATAGGCTGTAGGTTGTTAGAAGCATCACATTTATGAAAACTGAAGGCCCACACTAACCTGACCATAATTATGAAATCTGGCTCTTTATCTCTGCATCATCTTTGTGCTACTGATGTATTTTTCACCATTCCTGAAGAATACTCCAGCTTATTTTCACTTCTCTGCCTTCACATTTTCTTGTTGTACTTTAACTTGTGTGTTTCCCTAGCAGCAAGATCCTGTCTGGGGTAAGGTCTACCTCGTATGGGCTCATCCATCCTCAATGACATTTTCCCCACCTTTAATTACTCTTCTTTTTAAAATTAATCTGCTTGCTGTCTTATGTAACTCCCCAATAACATCACACATTACTCTTTCAAAGTCCATGCTCTCTAAAGTGTGAGCACACATTCCCCACTTTATCTGCACCGACTCCTCTTTCCAGGGTTTATGAGCTGTCATCAGATACTGGTTACACAACAGAGTGATATCCTGCCCTTATCCCGGAGAGGCTCCAACAAGGGATCCCAATGAACAACAAATCAATAATGATTGTATTACGCTATTAATGTACAGTTATGGTTGTGATAATGACAGCACCTGGAACTAGGAAGAAAAGACAAACCAAGACTTACTAGATGCCAGCTGTATGCGCTCCCACCCCTTACTTCAATGAACCCTACAATGATCTGCCAGAAGGAAGTTGTGAACTGCAATTTAGAGTAATGTGTAAACTAAAATCCGGAGAGGTAAAGTGAACCAACTATAATACTCAGGCAAGCATGAGGCATAAAGTAGGCCCATGACTTTAGCTTAAATGGTTAAACTCATTATGCAGTTCACAGAAGCACAGCAATTTAAAAATGTTTTATATCAGTAAAATAAAATAGTGATCTTTTTCATTCATTTTTTCCTTTATTTTTAAACTTCACTCTTATCTCTCCAAAGACTGAGTCAAAAATAAAACCTACTTGTAGCCCTACTTTCTCTTACATTCCCATTATAGTTTTTAAAGATTAATTATGAGGCAAAAATGTCAAGTTTGAATTTTAACTCTGGATCTCCTTCATTGTGATTTATTCACACTTAGTGATTCTGGGTTCTTCATCTGTAAGATAAAGATAGCAATAATAGGACTCTGACAAAATTATAGTTTTTTCAATATCTGGGCTTGTAATATAGCTTAATGATAGAGCACTTGCCTAGTGGGCATAAGTTCCTGGATTAATCCTAGCTCTGCACTGTATACACACATGAATGGATTAATTAAATCGAAACACTTAAACATATTATATAACTGAAAATATTATTTTCATCAATAGATTTCTGGATTTCTTTCTATTCACAGAAAACACTACTGGATGCATACATTAAACAAGGAGGTAGTTGTCCACATAATAGCTATGGAAATGAATGAAGGAGATCAAATTCTAACAAGCAAGGGTTGTTTTCAGAAATTGTCTGAGAGAGAGAGAGAGAGAGAGA
>NW_022196896.1:15196137-15199825 GCF_008632895.1 Mastomys coucha
GAGAGAGAGAGAGAGAGAGAGAGAGAGAGAGAGAGAGAGAGATTTCTTGCTTGAATTTTGCCAGAGGCATGAAAAAAGAGAAGAGGGAACCATTGTCCACTCCCTCTTAGAGGCTGTTCACAAAGGGAGGCAGTAGATAGGTGGATTAGAGATGGGATATCCTATGTACTTGGTTAAGGATGCATGCTTAGCTTTTTCAGGTTGGTCCTAAATTGGAAACAAGAACAAAGTCTAAGGAAACTGTCCATTGTAATTGTGACAGACTTTGGTGCTTGGCTCGTTGGTCTGATTGCTTGTCTATTGGTCATAATTATGGTCTCCTGGTCTGGTCACTAACTCTGACTTATTGGTAGTTGCTGTTAGCTATGGGTCAGAGTCAAGAGAGATAAACAAAAGTATGCTTTTTAAAGAAACCCCTACTAAATTTAAACAAAACACAGAAATTGGGGCTTCTCCCAAGGGCAAAACATAGTGGCTGCAGGTTGAAGGGAACCAACTCCAGGTTACACACAGGCTAAATGCTGCCAATACAAAGGCAGATAGCAGAACCTGTGGAGACTTCCTGAAAACCACAGCAGGGATAAGCCACCTCAGGTTCTCCCAAACAGCACAGCAGGTCAACTCTGTCCTGTCCTATGGGAATTAATGCTCTGTGAAAACATAGACCTAGGTTGGCTGCTGCTGCAGCAGAAGGCTAAAACACTGTAAGGGAATGGAGGATGGCCAGGCACAGCACATTTTTATCCACATAACAGCCATCAGCAGAGAGACACAGATAGGCAGATCTCTGAGTTCTAGACCAACCTGGTCTACAAAAGTCAGGGTGGGACCCTCTACTGATGGATGCAGCCTTGTACAGATAACAATCTGAGATCCAAAATGACACATTTTTTCCTTGAAAGTGTTATATAGGTTTTTGCTTAATAATAATTGAGGGGTCCTTAGCAAATTAAAAAGTGCATATATATATCAATCTTAAATTGATATAAAGAGAAGGGGGTTATAAGTATGTTTAGAAGGTGTGTTTATACTTTTTGTTATAATTTCAAATTAAAGGAAAATAATTTTCTGTTGCCAAAAAGAAAAAAAAAATTTGCCCAAGGAAAGGTGTATTCTGCTTGTCAGTGTGGGGACCCAGAATTGAGGTTGGGGCGGTGACTTAGTCAGGGTTTCTATTCCTGCACAAACATCATGACCAAGAAGCAAGTTGGGGAGGAAAGGGTTTATTTAGTTTACTTCCACATTGCTGTTGATCACCAGAGGAAGTCAGGACTGGAACTCAAGCAGGTCAGGAAGCAGGAGATGAAGCAGAGGCCGTGAAGGGATGTTCTTTACTGGCTTGCTTCTCCTGGCTTGCTCAGCCTGCTTTCTTATAGAACCCAAGACTTCCAGCCCAGGGATGACACCACCCACAATGAGCCCTACCCCCTTGATCACTAATTGAGAAAATGCCCCACAGCTGAATCTCATGGAGGCACTTCCCCAACTGAAGCTCCATTCTCTGTGATAACTCCAGCCTGTGTCAAGTTGGCACACAAAACCAGCCAGTACAGGCAGCATTATTTTCCTTTTATGCAACAGAAAAGAAAAGCTATGCTCATGAGAGCTAACATGGGGTAGAATTTCATGCTGCTCTGAGCAGCCAGCCTGTCTCCTTAAAATATAGGATTTCCACAGGAGAACTATGGTAGCTCATGAGAGCTGACTTCAAAATCGGTGTCACATTCCTGTGAGCAACCATTCTCTATAAATGTGGGCTTCCACAAGAGAATTTGTGATTGCTGGACCTGTCACATGGTACTTGGCCCAAACCATAAAAATTCAGAAAATATATTGTGACTTGAGAATATGTTTATACAGTAAATAGGAGGAAATGTGAATGAAATTAAATATAGAGAAAGATATTAATTTAATTTATACAAAGAGACAGGGGATGTAAGTATGTTTATCCACAGAGACATTAATCTCCAAAGATGGGAGAAATAAATGGAAATTGGTATAAATGTCTTTACGGATACATGGATAAATGAATAAATCCAGGCCTTTGATCTCAATGCTTAGGGGACAAAGGCAAAGATAGTTAGGTTTCTTGTGAGTCCTAAGCCAACCTAATTTACAAACAAATACAGGTCAGTTCCAGCTACACAGAGAATCCATATCTCAATAAGTAATAATGATTGTTTTAATTATCCAAAGGAAGGTGGTTATAGTGGTATTAGAAATCCTCTATGAGAAAGGTCAAAACACAGCAGACCTAAAGAAAAAGGAGGCTGCTAAATTAAATCAATCTATACTTTTGATGACTTTGGTTTGCTGAAGCAAGAACATACTACTTTGGAAGACAGGCTCTGCATTTGTGTTAACAAGAAAGGAAAAAAATGCTTTGGACTCCCTCCAAAGTAATAAGGATCAGATCTGATAGAAGAAGATCCCCTGAAGACCAAACAGGACAGGTAACATGATTTGCTGACCTGTCTACATGGGAACAGCCTTAAAACTGGTTGAGACATAAAAATGTCTCTAGCCAGAACTTCAGCCGATGAATCTTATTGACTACAGAGTCCTCAAAATTCATCATGCCATACGTCATCATATGTCATGAATGAAGATTTATATTAGAATTTGGTTTTATGATCAAACCAACTCCTAAACAAAGACAGCTGTGTTTCTCCTGCTCAAAAGAGGAGCAAAAATCCATCCTTTACTGATTTGTGCACCTTGCACATTTCATACAAATATCTTTATAGAACTAAATATTGGTTACAAGGTTTATATACTACAGAATGGAACACTAAGAGAACAGCCCTGCAAGATTCACCCTTGAGGATGCTGGGATGGCCTGCTGTTCCAGCTCCCTGCCTGATGCTGCCTCAACTGATGCTGTTTCCATAGACCTGCTAATCCCCAACGACCTTGGTTCATCCAGCTTCTTAGACTGTTCCAGTCAGGACTCCAGTTAAGCCCTGAATTTTTGCAACACATAAAAGACTGGACAACAAATAATGCTAGCTAGCTGTATTTTGACTTAACCATTATTTCAATTTCTTTTTGGCCCCACTCAGGAATTCTTTGCCCCAACTCAGTAGGAAGCAATTATAAAGAGACTGTCATCTCAGTCCCTAAAATTGGAGTGGATGATTTTGGCTATTTTATGAATTATAGATATGTTACCACTTAAGGGATGATTTACAAATAATTACACTTTTGGACAGGGAAGAAACTAGAGAGCTTAGACTTCTATCCTTCTTAGATTTCTATCCTTCCTTTTTTCTTCTCTACCCTCTTTCTTTCTTAGGTAGAGGGTTGAAAAGAAAAAAGGGGAATATAATAATATTATAATAAGGAATATTATTATAAATTAGGGATGGATTATTAAATCCACTCTTAAAAGCATTTTATAGCCATACATATGAGACATACATCTTACATTGATAGAGATCTTTATATTTTGATGCAAAATTGAAGTTACATTTTCTTACACTGATACAAAATTTCATATATTGATACATTTTTAGGGTTTTTATTGGTATAAATCTTTGCATATTGATCGAAAATTTAAGATTAATTTTGTCACTCTTGCAGGGCGGTGGTGGCACACACTTTTAATCCCAGCATTTGGGATGCAGAGGCAGGCAGATTTCTGAGTTCAAGACCAGCCTGGTCTACAGAGTGAGTTCTAGAACAGCCA
>NW_022196896.1:15199835-15203537 GCF_008632895.1 Mastomys coucha
GATAGGCATTGTGCCTTTGCAACTCATTTAAAAATACAAGATTTAATACCAGTCTTTTAGTAGCTGTTATTACAAATTGTTTAGGATAATTAAATAATGCAAGTTAATAGTCAGACAGTCAAACTCATGGTCATATCAAACACATCCTGGATTCAACAGATAATTGATAGCTAGAGGCCTACTACGTTTGCTTTTTCAGATATACACTGAGTATATAGATAGTCTTAAAAATCTCAGATTCTCACAGAATATGGCATTTAAAGATGTTTTTATTAATTTAAAGCCTTTTTGACATTGAGATGTGTCAGTTCCTGAGAGTACACCCATTCTACTTCAAAAAGATGGTGAGCATCAAATATCTCCATACGGAGTTACTTCAATTGTAGCAAGCTAGCTTTCTTGTTGCTAGTTCTAACTTCATCTGCAGATAAAATGCTGCCAAAATGGACAAAAAGATGCAAGCTAGTCGAATGCTATGCTCTACCAAGACAGAGTAATCTAGTCCTTTATAATTCCTGCTTCACTTAATGTCTGTCTGTCAGATATTCTGGGCCTGAAGGCCGAAGATAGATGCTCCAATGTTATAAAAAAAAAAAAAAATATGGGGGACTGTCCAGGCAGTCAGCTCTCTCAGCCATTACCTTAATTTTTGGAAGCTACTTTCCTGTGCTTCCTGCATACGCAAGTGATATTGGCTCCTTCTCCAGTCTCTGAAGGGGTTGAAGACTAGATAGTTATATTCTCATAATTAAATTGTTTAGGATTTTTAAAAAATGTTTTTAGGATAGTAATATAAGTTAAGATAAATAATTTAGATATAAAATTCTAACTCACCAAGATAGGATAGATGATAAAATACTTTATCTAAGTTGCCAAATATAAATAGACTAGTCATTATAAATGTATATCATATCTTATAGCTTTCATAATTGTTACATTTGAAAGAATAAAAAAGGCTTTTATTGGACTAAAAGGGGGAATTGTAAAGAGATCATTTTGTGTATTGTATAGATGCCACACCTGTAAATTAAAAAGCCTGTGACCTATGGCTCAAGAAATAGAGGTGAGATGCTAGGAGGAGAAAGAATTCTGGAAGAGAAGGAAGAGGGGGAAGGAGTCTGAAAAGGTATGAGGAAACAGACGAATGGATGCATGGTACTTGAGTGCAGGTAACCAGCCACAAGGTGAGATGTAGGTTAAAATAAATTGGTATCTTTAGCTATGATCTAGTCAGAGTAGAGTCTAGCTATAAGGTAAAGGTATTTGTAAGTATAATTGGAGTCTGAGTCTTATTTCTGGGAGCATGGGGCTGAGAGGCAGAACCAGAACATAATCTTAGTGTGTGTGTGTGTGTGTGTGTGTGTGTGTGTGTGTGTGTGTGTGTAGTATTGTGTACATATGAGTTCCAGAGCCCTCAGAGGCCAGAGGCATTGGATCCCCAGGAACTGAAGTTATAGGTTATTGTGAGAAACTCATGAAAAGGCTGGCAACCAAACTCAGGTCCTCTATAGGGGCAGTAAATGTTCTTAATCACTTAATTACCTGTGGGGAGCCCCAGCTGCCACCCTATATATATACATATGTATTGAACACCTGGTCTCTGGCCAGAGCAGAGAGCATTGAGATAAACAACCCTAGTTAGAAAAGTTGTGTGCCTCTAGTTTGTAATGCAAGCTGGCATGATTTTCCCACAGCCTATTGTGCTTTGCCACATAACTGATGCTGACTGGGACCAGGGAAAGTATTTAACTCACAAGGGCTGGGGGCTGGAGATAGATATAGATAGAATTAGAGGTAAGATGTAAGATTTAGGAGTAAGTATGTAGAATTAGGGCTGGTGATGGGTTAGGAGAGATTTAGGAGTAAGTATTTAGAATTGGGGCTGGTAATGGGATAGGAGAGAAGATGTAGATATAGAAGTAAGATGTAAGGAATAGTAGTAAGATGTAAGTAGTAAGAAGAAAGTAGAAAGATGTAACTAATAAGATGTAAGTAGTAACTAGTAAGATGTAAGAAGAAGATATAGAAGAATATAAAAGAAGCTAGCTAGCTAGAGAAGAAGTAAATATGAAGGTTCCTGATTAAACTGCATGGAGAAGGGCTCCATGTTTGCCTGTTTGCCTCCTTACTTCTAAATGTGCCCGACAATCACCCAAACTCTGCCCCACACCCCTTTTGAGACAGAGTCTTGCTACGTAGTTTAGCTTAACCTAAAACTTACTTTGTAGTTCCAGGATGACCTTGAGCTGACAGAGATACTGCCTCTTCCTCCACAGTGCTACACCCTTAATTACAGCTTCAATCTTAATTGTTTATTTTCTCATCATAGAAAAGTTAGGCTGTGTGTATGTATGTACATATTTTAATTAATTAATTAATTTGAGATGGGTGACTTACGACATTGATCAAGACGGTCTCAAACTTTATGGGCTCACGTTGGTCTTCAGTCTCTGTTGTAGGCTTAGATTTTTTAAAACCTACTTTTAATAATGGTTCTCAAATACTTCAACCTCCTTTCTGACCCACCATCCAAAAGTAAGGGAGAAAAGATGGTAAAGAGGACAAGTGAATGTGAAACTATTTAGAAGTAGTCCCTTGGGGAGATTCTAATCTCAGTTTGTCAGGATACCATCAGTCCAGTTCAGTAGTGTCAGGATAACAAACAAGAATCAGCAGTTGTGACATGATGCAGCAGATCCTCTGTGGCACAAGTCAGCAGCAGAGACGAAAAGCAGCTAGGAAGCCAGGAGAAATTCTCTGTCATGCTTCTCTTAAGGAAGTGAAGATCAGCAAAGATGAGATGAGACCACCAAAGTATTGCAAAGCTGGCTACGCAAGTGCACTGTCACTGTCTGTTGAGTCCTGCTTATACGTTCTCCAAACATCACATATCTTCCCATGGGTCTTGACTCAGTAGAACACCGTGTGAGGCAGCCACACCACCTGAGTCTGTCTTAGCAAAACTCTGCATGAGTCTGTATCACCTGACATATCTAGAAACTTGAACCACATTCTGCTTTCTAAGTAGCTGAGACCATCGGCAGAAGCCTCTATACCTACCTTGTGCTTATATTACTCACAATACTCACCAGCAGACCTCAATGTGCAATACAGAGAACAGTATAAAGTGTCTAGAAAATGAAATATCTTTAAAATTCTCTAAGACAAAAATTATAGCAACCCATACAGAGAAGATGGGCTTAGAACATCCTAAGAGCAGTATCACATTGCAGTCTTAGTAATTGCTCTGGTCACTTCACAGAATGATGCTAAGAAATGGGCTGTACACTTGTTGCTTTCCTGCTTGGATGATTTCTGATTAGTGATAAGCCATACTGCACTCTTAGCTCCCATTGTCATTGGTGAGATAAGGATCCTTCCCAGCCGTAAGCAGGAGACTGAGCCTCAGGCCAATCAATACATCACATTTTGAGACCACAATGATTAATTCAAATGGGTTCATGACCTATACTGGTCCAATCAAAGTAAATTTCGTGGTTTTTAATGAGAATGTTGGAACAAACACTGTCATACTTTCCTATTGGATGTGAGCTGGGGAAAACTGTGACCCTCAGGTCTCTTAACAGCCATTTTGTAACAATAGGAGTTATGCAAGGCTATATAAGAATAAGACAGTGGGATTGCAAACTGGTACAACCACTCTGGAAATCAGTTTGGCGGTTCCTCCGGAAATTAGACATA
>NW_022196896.1:15204348-15222984 GCF_008632895.1 Mastomys coucha
AAAAAAAAAAAAAAAAAAAAAAAAGAATAAGACAGTGGAGATCAAGCAATAAGACCATCAGTGGAAAGACAGAACCCTTATAACAAGGGATAACATCCTTTGACTCTGAATATTTTCTGTTTATAGCTTTCTAGTCTTTTTCTAACTGTTGAACAATTGGGAAAAATACAAAGACAATCCAAAAAGGGCTAAAAAGCAAATAACCCTATGGCTCAGAATCTTCCCACTCAGGAGTGACAAAATGAGTTAGAATTTCAATAAGTAGTCAATGAAAAGATGACAAGCTTGTAGTTAAAGAGCACATGAGAAGCAGAGCTATCATATCACACCTATTATCAATGGTGGTCGATGGGTACAACCACACCAGAAGAAAAATAATTTCTTCAGAAAAAGCCCAGTGAAAAAAATGTTTTCTTATTTAATACATGTAGACTAAAGGGCAGAGAGCAGGACTCCAGACAGCAGGAGAAATAACAAAAACATGGTCTAGACTGGGTATGACTAGTCACATTTGTACAAGGAATCCCATGGTCAGTGAAAAAAATCTTCAAGACTAACAGCTGAAGCCAAAGCAAAAGCCTTGTGAGGTGAGGTTCTTGGGAATCTTTCCATCAAGAAATAAATAGGCTTCTTGATGGAAGAAAGAGACAGGTATCTTCTCAATTGTTACAGGGCTGCAGTTCTACTTGATCAGCAATCTGCTTTTACTTTGGGTCTTTCATCTAGCCTCCTACCTAAACCCAAAAAAGTTCATTCCTACTCTGACCCTGAGAAATTGGAGTGAGTTGAGCAGTCTAGTGTACACATAAAGCCACTGAATGAAATGAAGTTTGACTGAGCCAGAGACAGTTCCTGTGTATTAGTCTAAAATGGCCCAAATGTGGTTTATTTCTTCATAGCAGGCTAAGGCTGTTAACACAATGCCTATCTATCCATAAAAGTCACTGCGATATGACTAATGACTTTAGAATTTTTCCATGGGGCAAAGGAGATGGCTCAGTGGATAAAGGGTTTCCCTTCATAACCATGAGTCTACAGTTGGTACCCTTAGAAACATAAACAAATCCAGGCAGACATAGCTCATGCCTATAATCTCAGCACTTAAACAGCAGGGGCAGGAAATGCCCAAGGCAAGCTGGCCATCTAAACTATCTAGCCGCCATAAAGGAGATCAGAGTCCAGGGAGAGATTTCTGTATCAATAAAGAGAGAACTGTAGAGGAAGACATTTGATATCAGCTTTGACCTCCACAAGCAAGAACACACATTTGCATGTGCACACACACTTGCACAAGGGCTGACACACAGACCAATACACATTACACACATAAACATACTACACATATATATACTGAAGATTTGCTCAAATAAACATACTTTCAATTTATAGTTTACTAACTTCGCAGACCCCATGAAATGGTATGCACCATTGCTTGTCATATAAGACAAAGCCTACAGCAATAAGACAGCAAAGCATGTTACCTCTCAGGGCTCCTCCACCCATAAATTTCTATCTTGATGCTAAGAAGTATTACCTAGACACTGGAGTCTCTGATATTCCCTTCTGCCCTGTGAGTTTCATGGTCTTATTCTTTTTTGGGTGGTGGCCTCATGTTTCTGTCACTGAAAGATCTTTAGCATAAAGGAATTTCCCTCCCACACAACTCTTCCCAAACACTCTTAAGAGGCATGTATGTTACCACAGTTCCTCCTGATCTTGTATCCTTCTGCTTAGCTTCAATATCTTTGAACTTACTAAAGCCAACTGAATCCAGAGATTCTTTTTTTTTAATTTTTTAATTTTTTAATTAGATATTTTCTTTATTTACATGTCATATGATATCTTCTTTCCCAAGTTCCCCTCTGAAAAAAAGAAATAAAATAAAATAAAGATAAAAACAACAGCAACAACAACAAAAACCTGTTCTCTCCCCCTCCCCTTGCTCACCAACCAACCCTCTCCCACTTCCTGGCCCTGGCATTCCACTCCACTGGGGCATAGAACCTTCACAGGGTCAAGGGTCTCTCCTTCTGTTGATGGCTGACTAGGCCATCCTCTGCTACATATGCTGCTGGAGCCATTAGTCCCATCATGTGTGCTCTTTGGTTGATGGTTTAGTCCCTGGGAACTCTGAGGGTACTACTTAGTTCATATTGTTGTTTGTCCTAAGGGGCTGCAAACCCTTCAGCTCCTTTGGTCCTTTCTCTAGCTCCTTCATTGGGGACCCTGTACTTAGTCCAATGGATGGCTATGAGCTTCTGTATTAGTTGGGTATTGTCAGAGCCTCTCAGGAGACAGCTATATCAGGTTCCTGTCAGCCAGCATATGCTGGCATCCACAATAGTGTCTGGATTTGATGACTGAATATGGGAAGGATTCCCAGGTGGAGCAGTCTCTGGATTGTCCTTCCTTCAGTCTCTGCTCCATAGTTAGTTTCTACAACTCCTTCCATGGGTATTTTGTTCCCCCTTCCAAGAAGGAATGAAGTATCCACACTTTGGTCTTCCTTCTTCTTGAGTTTCTTGTGGTTTGTGGATTACAATTTCTGTACACATTGTGTCAAAGAAACATGTTTTTGCACTTATTACAGAGGTTCTTATGGAGTAAGATTACTAATTTTTCTTGCTCATTCAAGGTCTGAATGTACTCCCAGAGGAGTCAAGGGAATGGTGCTCAAATGTTTAATGACATGACAGAAAAAAATGTGGCTTGCGTGTGCAGCCACAAAACCCTTGGTAATGCAGTGTACACATGGCAGATTTATCTACTGCCTTAGGAAGATCTGTAGATCAAACCTTCCCATGTCAGGGCAGATCAAAGCTCAGATTTTCCTCAGATGCACCCCAAAGTGAGGGGCAGAGAAGGTTATTCTATTCAAGGGCACCAGTCAGAGAAGTCACTGAGTGCTGAGGAAGACACAGGTTAAGGGTTTCAGGACGGATGGCTCTCCCCATGAAAGGAAGCAGATGGACCAGTGTTCTCTCCTAACAACCAAATTCTTCTCTGCTATTGCAGCTTACACAGAGTGGAAACATCTCTGCAAATAAATTTTTAGATCTAAGACAATCCAATTTTACTTGAAAGCCACGAATTTTTTTATAATTATCCATTGAAAACAAGAATGCAATACTATCATTCCTTCTGATTAAATGTCCATTCAAATGTTCAAACTATATCAATGAAGATGATCTGGTCTATTTTTTTTTTTTTTTTAGTTCCAAACCTAAAGGTATGCCTAATCAAGTGACACTCTGGGGACTAATAAATTCTCCATTATGATGAAAACTTCACATGGCAGTCTAAGCTAGGAAGAAAAATCCCAGTGTTGGGTTTGTTTAGAAGCTCCTCTGGCTTCTCAAAATGAGCAATTCTACTCTTGGTCCTATAAAAGAACTGCACTTTTTCAGTAGTGACAGGTGAAAACATAGCAACGAAGGAAAGTGAAGGCTGTATCTAAGTGTCTCAGGTCCAGTTGTATAGACTGCCAAGATGCATATCAAGTGACAACATTGATCCCAGATTCTATCCATTGGGGATCTGACTGGCATGCTTCTTCATAGCGAGGTACAATTGTAATCTTTTAAACTGTGCTCAGTGCCAGTCCTCTAACCCAGCGCCTCATACATACTAGGTGGGTTCCCTACCACTGAGCCACATCTCAAACCCAGGACTCTGTAAATATTAATGAGCCTAAATTAGACACAGAAGACTTAAGTACAGGAAATAAGAGGGCAGAAGTTCTAAGGGCTGGGGAACAAGGGGTTATATAAGTGTACTGTGGCTTTAACTGTAAGCCCTAAAACCCTGATCATGTTGTGACACTGTTGTGACATTTAGGAAGAGTTACACCAGACAATTTAGATTTCACTGTGACATATGCTGTATAAATTCTTTACTGTTTAGCTTATCTTGCACTAAACAGCAGAAGAATACTTAGTAAGTGCAAGTAGGTCAACATCACTTTCATTTGCATTATCAGTTCAGAGGAACATTTTACACTATATGTGTTGTGATAAAACACTGTGTCATTTCTGTCACCCGATGCAGAGTATTTTTAGGTCTTTGCACATTATGTGTAGAGATATTTGGTATTGCCTTTAATGTAACTTGCCATCTGTGTTCTAGTTTCTAAGCATTGGCAGAAGTGAGCTAAAGCACTGGCCAAACTTCAAGGGGTTAAGATTTTTGCTAACAAATATGGACTATTTGATATGAAAACCATCATTGTTTGATATGTCAAATAAAACATTTGTCAATCAAAAGTCTTTAAGCACTGGGCTATGTGACATTTACTCTTTTATAAACCAACAGAGTCCCTGGTGGCATGCCTTTTTTCCTCTCATTTAAATAGTGGTAGGAGAACAAATCATACTTCAGGGCAAGTTGATAACTGCCAGTCACGATTCCTGCCTTGTTTACTATAATGAGGAGGGTAATAAATGCATCTGACCATTTCGGCTGGCATTTGCATAGATGAATGATTTGTCCAGTCAGTCGCTCTCCAGTGATTTGGGTCTTTTTGTCAGCACAAAGAGCATTCAGTCTCTCTGGAATTTACAGCAGCCAAGCTCTCATTAGCAAACATCCTTTACCATGAATGATTCAAATAATTACCACTGAAATAATAAACTGTTTCACAAAAACATTTTATTTGATGGCTCCAAACATCAACTTTTCTGAATTGTTGACATTCAAATAAGCCAGAGAGCCTCATTGTTAAGGAACAATGCTGCTCTTGTTAAAGGGTGGGCATTGTCTTACCTCCAATAGACCTTTAAACTTGGCTGGCTCTCAAATGCTTCCCTCAAACTGCCAGCCAGCATTCTGGGTAATCAGAGGGCATGTAGCAGATGGAGCAGTTAAAACTTTACATATTCAAACTGCAGGAAATATTCTTTAGATTTTCTTTTGAGGTTGCAAATCTAGAACTCTAAATTAATTCGCAGCTGCTACTTTGTATCTTTTTTGCACCTATTGGAGCCAAATAATATTAAATGTCCTCACTTATACTGAGCTATTCAAGTGTGAGTTCTTTGCTGTAATGGGATTCTATGTGTATAATTAAGTGTTATTTGATATAGTTTTAGAGTTCAAATAAATGAGCAAGCAACAATTATACCTTATTATGATCTTCTCTAGTGCATAGCCATAGGGTTGCTCTCAGTGCGTTACCAAATTCATAGCACTAGGCAGGCAGCAGTTCCTGTTATCAACTTTTTTCACCCTCTGCGCCATGCATAATTTAGAGAGTTTTATTAATTTTTGAAATGGCTTAATGTATGCGCATGTTCTCAGGATCTAGGTAGACTGTATGACTAACTTTAGCTTTCATAGAGCAATTGTTTATGCATGTAAATGTCTGAAAAATATTTTCCCCTTCAAATCGTAAAGAGCCCATGGTTTTATTTAAATAGATTAGCTCACACATGGCACCCTTCTTCCTTACCTGCAAGGGAAAAATGCAGGACTGGAGTGAACGAAATGTATTTCTGTGCTTTGCAAATTTCCTCATTACTTTGCTTTCACTTTCAAATTTAGACACGTTATATATAGCAAGAATGGAAAACCGTCAACAGCACTGATATACCTTGATACTCATACAAAATTACAACACAATGCAAGAGACTCGGGGTCATCAGTAAGTAAGATTCTGACATGTTGACTTTGGGATTAGCCACTACAGATTATCAATACGAACTAGATGACATAGACCCTAGGCCACATACAAGTGAAGACTGTAAAATTAGTCTTCGTGATGTGCCTGATACAGACAGACACTTAAAATGGCATGGCAATTTCTTAAGCTTCCATTTCTATCTCACAAAGATAGATGCAAATTAGGAACATAATTTGTCATACTTAAAATAATTTGCTTTATCGGGACATTGTGACCGAAATCTTCAGTTTCTCTTTTCCCACTCGTTCAGCTCTGACTGGGAGCTTTTCTGCTTCCCTTTCCCAATGCTGCTTGTTCTGGTTGGTAATCATGGTCAAGACTGTAGAGCCCATTTTTCATTTTGTTATTTGCCTTGTCAAATCAAAGGTCAAGAGATGATGAAGAAACCCCAAAATAGCCCAGGATTGGCAGATTTCCCCCAAGTTTTCTAACAGAAGTTGGTGCTTATGAAAGTGAGGGAATAAAGAAATGGCTATAGCCATAAATCATGCAGGCGAGAGCTTTCCAAGCTTTGCATGATTTCACTGCCTAGTGCCCAGAGGCCCAGAAAAGAAAAGCAGGCATCGTACCATTAATAGTGCCATCCTTGTGGTTTGAGGGCCAGGGGCACATGAGGACAGCTTTCTGATAACCGTTCATCTTTTAGGATGGGAGATGTTGACAAAGAATAAATGCAGCTTCAACTCTTTAGTTTAGTTATCATTTCTTTTTGGACATGGCTTAATACATTAGAAATATAGAATCATAGAATGTTAGTGCCAGGAACAACATCCAGATCACAGTAAGCTGTGGAACTTGTACTTGAACCCAGATCTCTTGACAGCTGTGTACCCGTCATTCTCTTTGTTGGACCATTATGATGTGCCCCAAAGGTCCAGGTGTCATTTGCAAGCACCCTTCTTGTTGCAAGTCTACACAGGTATTTACCTTATCCAAGTAAGAACATTACATTTTAGGAAATGACACATGGCATCCTCTAGGGGCAAGCATCTCTTGCTAGACAGTTCTTTTAGTGATGATGCCCCTTTAAGTACTTGTATAAGAACCACACATGGTACTGTTATTGTCTCTTCCCCAGAGGCCCCGCAAAAGTACTGTGAGTTGAAAAGCAAGGGCCTTGGTTGTTTGCTTCTTTGTTTAATGGATATTATAGAGGTTGCCACAATCATATGGCAGAAACACTAACTCCAGATTGTCAATGTGGGCAAAATGTGTTTTTCAGTGGCATTTGGAGAGGGAAAGATGCCCCTAAACCTATTGGAACAGCACAAGCTCTCAAGTTGTCTTAGATGCACATGAGTTTGACATTTGTGGTTTTTTTAATGCTCTAATAATAACAAATTCTACTTCATCTCTGTTCCTAGCTAAATTCTGTACCTGCTAAGTACATATATTGAATGCCAGGACATTAGAATATATCTGCCTGGACAGAAGGATATTAAAGAGATGGTTAGGTAAATCAAAGGCATCTGTTAAAATGTCAAAATAAAATCACTATGTACATTTAATGCACAGTGAAGAAAACTGCCAATGTCAAGAAACACATTTTTTAAACATTCTAAACTAGAGATGTTTATTTGTCTCACAGTTCTGGAGGTTTAAGGACATAGCACCAATACTGACAGGACTTTTAGTAAAGGCTTCAGTGGAATGGCACCATGGTGGCAAGAGCACAGAAGAAACTTACCATTTGCCAAGGCAGAAAGCAGGAGAGAGACTGGAGTCCTTTAAGCCTAATTTATCTCTTCTAATGGCGGAACCCCAATGATCTATTTCTCAGTCCTTCTCACTTCTCAAAGATTGCACTACTCCTTAACCGTAAAGCACTGGGGACAAGTTACAACTCAGGAACATTTGGGAGACACACACAACCACAACTAAACAATAACAATCTCTAATTACCAGTGTTTAGAGAACCCACCCCTTTCTCAGAAGGTAGATGAGTAGCTTTGAGACAAACATTAGTACCCTCTGTTAAAATAGTTTGAGATGGTTAATATTGCCAATTTGGCAGAATCTAGATTACCTAGGAAACAAGTCTCTCTCGGCACACCTGTGAGGGGTCATCTAGATTAGGTTAATTGAGGTGGGAAGAGTCACCTTAACTAAGTTAAGGTTTTGTTTGTTCATTTAAAATCTCTTTTATAAGCACACAGCATATTTCAGTATGTAAATTTACTTTCATCTTTCATAAATGGCTAAGATTATAGGTGTGACAAAGACACTGCACTGCAGGACATGGTTCCTCCTGGAGAAGGTCTAACAAACATGAATATAGTGTATTTAATCACATTCAGCTTGAATACTTCCCCTTAACTCCTCCTAGATCCACCCCACCCCTCACTATTTTCTCCCAACTGCGTTTATTTTAGCTTCCTCCCTAAATAGCCCACTGAGTTCAATTTGCCCATCGCAAATACTTATGGCTGTGGATCAATTTACTGGAGCATGTTTAACCTACCAGAGGTCATATCCTTGAAAAAAAAAAAAAAAACTACCTTGGCCTCCCTAAACAGCCATCAACTGTTACTAGCTCCTCATGAGCCTTTCTCACTTCCAAATTAGAATGCTGACTGGCTTGATCTTGTGCAGGTCTTGTGCAGGAAGCCATAGTTGCTGTGTGTTTATGAGTGAACCCATACTTTTATGTCCAGAAAACACCTGCTGGATGCCTACCTCTGGCTTTTAGAATTTTTCCAGTCTTTCTTCCACAGTTGTTCCTGAGCTTTAGGTGAAAGGGAGGTGACACAGATGTACCATTTGTGGCTGAGCACTCTGCAGACACTACTTCTCCATGCTGTAACCACTTGTGAGTTTCTACATCAACCATAGTCTATTGCACAAAGAGACTTCTCTGATGAGTTCTGACAGCTGCACTGATCAATAGGCAGAGAAACATAAATTTTGAAGGAAGATACTATGCCAATTTAATAATAACAATAACAATAGGTTTAGCCTTGAAGCCTATCGGTTCCCCAAGCCCTAGTTCTTGACTAGATTCATAACACCAGCCTTGGGTTTCCTTCTGTAGCCTTAAATCCATTTAGAAAGCCGATGGCCTTTTTTAGTAGTTAATATTTGTAGCCCTATTGTACCAATGGGTACATCTTGCCACACCAGTCACTACTATAGTTCACAGGGTTTAGAACTGGATAACACTGTTGATTTTTCTCTTTCAACAGCCTACATAACAACTCCCAGTACTATAAAAGGTAAGTAGAAATTTGATTTCTCCATGTCAAACTATATTTTATCTTAATCAATTGGGTTTTATCATCAAGTTGTGGTAGAAAATCAAGATCAATGGCAGTGGTCTGTATTTTGAGGAGTCTCCTGACCAACAGCTCAAAGAGAAGTACTTCACATCTGCCATTGGGTTTTCAATTTTGGAGGATGTCTCAGTTAGAGTTACCAGTGCTGTAATGAAATACCATGACCCAAAGAAAGTTTGGAAGGAAAGGGTTTATTTGGCTTACACTTCCACACTGGTAGTGGAGAAAGTCAGTACAGGAATTTAAACAGGGCAGGAACCTGAATGCAGGAGCTGTTGTAGAGGCCATGGAGGGGTATCTCTTTCAGGCTTGCTCTCCATGACTTTCTTATAGAACCCAGGATTATCCCCCACCCTCTGCACCAGGGTGACCCAGCCACAGTGAATTGGGTCTTCCCCAAGAAGAATCACTAGTTTTCTCTATGGCTTTTTCAAACATCGTTACTGTTAGTGATCCTTCCCTCCACCCCTCACCTACCCTGTCATTCCATGCCCAGACAATTTTTTTAAAGTAAAAACAATATATTAAATTAGAGAAGTAAAGACAATCATGATGAGATTAAAATGATGTCTGGATGCCCTTAATCCAATCTGACTAGTGGCTTTAGAGAAAAGGGAGATTTATACACCAAAAATGACACCAGTCATGAATATGCACAGAGAAAATACCTTGTGCAGAAGCAGCCATCTTAAGTCCCCAACAGAGGCGTCAGGTGAAGCCATTGCCACCAACACCTTGATCTGGAGCCTTTGCCTATACAACAATGAGAAGATAAATTTCTGTTGTTGATTCCACACTGTCTATGGTATTTTGTTATACCTGTTCTATTGATTCAAACAAAAGATCCATATTTATCAACCTGCACAAAACTCAACTCCAAGTGGGTCAAAGACCTCAATGTAAAACCCCGTACATTAAAATCTAATAAAACAGACCTCACTGGTATAAGAAGCAACTTCCTGAACTGAACACCCATAGTTCAGACACTAAGATAAAAATTCATAAATGGGATCTCATGAAACTGAAAACATATTGAGCAAATCAGGGCCAAACACCAAACCTGGGCTGCAGCTTGCAAAAGTGTGAACCCAGGTTTCCTGCTTAATGGCATGGAGCAGGAGTTAGACCTGCAGGAGAGGCAGGAAGATAGGGAGTAAAGGAATCTTCCTGGGTGAGAGGCAGTCTACTCTTAGAAGAAATGGCTTCCGACCAATTGCCTATAATTAGGTGTCCAAACCGCTCTTTTGGTTCTACTAGTTATGCTTGCAGAACTCAGGTAAACACTATTGGGTCTACTGGTTCTTTTTTATAAAGGGTACAGAGGAGCATCACAGGAAGACATGGACAAGGTGAGGAATGGAGGAGTTAGGGCCAAGCTCCCATGTCCACTTTGTAAACATCACAGTACTTCCACACGTTCAGTACCCCAGAAGCTTACAAAATCTTGACTGGGCCTGACCTCTCACCCATACCTTCCTCTTCCTCAGCTCTTAGCCAGAGCAGGGTGGGCAAAACTCAAATTTCTACTTCTACAATTCTCTGATCTCTTGAATTTTTGTAATTATACCCTAGCAGCAGAATTTCCACAAATTTCTTTGTGTGGGATATGTATACATGTGAACATGTTTTAATGGATGCATATATACATATATGTCCATTAAAACATGTATATATACATATGTATATAAACATGTATATATACATATGTATATGTATATATACACATATATATGGCCATATGTGCATATGTTTATATACATGCATGTGACCAGAGGTTGATACAGTTGTTTTCCACCTTTTTTTTTGAGATAGGGTCTCTCACTGATCCTGAAGCTTATAAATTCAACTAGGCTGGCTGGCTGTTGAGCTCCTAGGATCTGTATCTCTCTGCCTGCCAGTGCTAGAATCACAAACATGACCTTCTCTGCCCAGGTGTTACATAAGTGCTAAGATCCAAACTCAAATCCCTATGATTGTGGCACGGGCACTTCACTAACTGGGCCATCTTCCTTGCTCCTAAATTTCTTTCTGACTTACATTGTTCCCCTTCATAGGTTATAGGTTATTATATTTTGATTTACATTATGCCAACAATTTGATTGCTATCTTTTTTTTGTTTTCTGAATCTACTTAGAGACCCTCCCTTAAATAATCTCAGTAACATAAAGTCAGAGTTATCAAAGATGATTTTTATGAATAATAAAGAATAGTTCATTCCTTAGTTATGGTTTTATTGCTGTGAAGAAACACCACGACCAAGACAACTCTTAGGAAAGGAAAACATTTAACTGGGGTTGGCTTACAGTTTCAGAAGTCCAGTCCATTATCATCATGGTGGAAGCACGGCAACATACAGGCAGGCTTGGTGCTGTATGAGCCAAGATTTCTACATCTTGATTTGAAGGCAGCATAAGGGGACTGTCTTCTACAAGTAGCCAGGAGGAAACTGAGTTCCACACTGGGCAGTGCTTGAGCATGCATATGAGTGTGTGTGTGTGTGTGTGTGTGTGTGTGTGTGTGTGTGTGTGTGTGAATGTATGTATGTATGTGACACCTCAAAGCCCACCTACACAGTGATGCACTTCATCCAACAAGTCCTCCCCTATTCCAACAAGGCCCTACATCCTAATAGTGCCTCTCCCTATGGAGCAAGCATTCAAACACAGAGTCTGTGAGAGCCAAACTATTCAAACCACCAAAGTCCTATTGCTCATTAAATTGTAGAGAACTTAGGCATCTCATGATTAAAAGCTAAGAACAAAGGCTAGATATATTATGCATTATATCACATATATCCATGTTGTCTAATATACACCTCCACATACACACATTACATGAGCATGCACACATATGTCCACATGTATTTGAGGGACAAGCTATCTATAAGACCCCTGGATAGAGACCTTTTCCAAATGTTGCCTTGTATGTAACACATGTTCTCTTCAGCTTCTATTTGCTGCTTTGAGATTCACTTTTCCATCCAGTATGCCATAGGAGACTTCCAGTTGGGCTAAACTTAGGGAGAGAAGACATTCACCTGATGAAGCTGGCTCTGTACACAGAAGTCCCCTGGTATGAGGACTTTTGCCAATGCTTTTTTGGTGCCTGTTGACATAGGTAGTAACTAGTACATATAGCTAGAGTGGGACAGACAATGTGAGGGAGAAGACTAAGGCTACAAGAAGAGAAGGAGGGAAACTGGCTCTTATTCGGCACATGCCTCCATTGTGCCCCAAAGCCCAAGGCTTCAGCGTGTGTTTCCTTCTGTATCTGAGCTTCTCTTCCTTTGACCACCTTTACACTTACTTTTTCATTTCAAAAGAGATGATTTTTTGGACCCAACTTTTCACAGTTAAGATGACAAATTTGGCCTTTCCTCATTTCCTGGACAAAATAAATAACCACAGTCCCTGTGACTCTACTTCTGTTTAACTGCAAATAATTATCATGAAATAATTATAGATGCTTTCTCTGGGTATGTGCAATAATTGCCTCTCCCTCCCCCACCCTTAAACTTATTCACTCAGCTTTAATCATCACAAGAGACTTATTTATGCAAGGAAATAGCAAGTTATTCACTCAGCTCATTTTATTCACCATTGTCTTCTGATTTCTTCACACTACTTAATTTAGCACGTCAAGGTGAAACGATTAGTTTATCTCACCTTGACGGGCTGTAGTCCACAGGCAAAACATGTTCATGACATTCTCTTGGATACTTCCTTTCTAGTAATAGCTATCTCCTGAATTATCATTGGTTGGTATTTCCAAGTCAGAATAAGTATGTGACCAGCAGGTAAATTGAATTGATAATGAATCAGAACAAATAAGGGCATCAAAAGAAATGTCATCTCTTGGGACCACTGCGCATGATAAAGAGTTGTTTCCGATCAACATCTGCCTTTACTCTTCATGATGATAAGAAAAACCCAATTAGCACCCACAGTTTTAAAAGATGCAACTTTTTATTTATCTAAGATTCCACTGCTAAAAACCTTGCCAGATTTACAATTCTAAAGACAACAGCTTTTTGTAAATGCGTTTTATTTGCAGTTATAATATCTATAGTTAAATCAGTTCATTAAAAATAGAGTTGTGTAAACTATCTCCCAAACTGCCATATTTGGGTGTTTAAGACAAAAATTATTTAAATTATATTCTTACACTGCATGAAAGAACTGTGAAGTCATTTAGGACAAAAAAAAAAAATAATGTCTTTAAATGGGAAACTCTTCTTAATGAGGACAGAGGTTAAGTCTGTGTGTGTGTGTATGTCTGTGGTGTGTGTGTGTGTGTGTGTGTGTGTGTGTGTATGTTTAATATTACACAACTTGATAGTCAACCAGAGATTAGGCACATGTTGTACCCAAGCACATGACCACGATGGCATTTGCTACACTTAGCTTCTGAAGCAGTGTTACTTGTCAGTGTCTCAGGGAAAATGAGCAACAGCTTATAGTCAATGAAAAAAAATCACACCCTTGAGGCTCAGAAACAACAGTGTGACACACTCGAGCTGAGAAGGTGTCTGCGTGGGTGGAAATAGTCTATAGAGTTTGCTGTTTGCATTATAATATTTCTTAGAGCCTCACCCAGCTTACCTATTCACAAGAAAGCTATAGAGAGTTTATGTCTTAATAAAGGCTTGGAATATCCTGGAGTTTGAATGAGGCTGAGCTGCTGGAAAAGTCCTGTAAGGCCCGGCATTCAGGCAGGGAGCAGGAAATGGATGGAGAACCCAGGGACCCAGTCCTGCTTGCTAATTGTGGGACTGGGGCCTGTCTCTTAATCACTTACTACCTTCATGTCCTCATTGTTAAAATAGGAATGCTAATAGCCACCCTGCCTGCATAGTTGTTATGAAGATCAAATGAATTAATAAATGGGAGATGGCTTTGTTAAAGTTAAAAGTCTCCCTCAAGCATTAGTTATTCCTGTTTGGCTTTTATATTCTTTGGACATCCCAGTTATAATAAGGTTCTCCTGGAAAAGTCATCATTTCTTGAAACCCATGAAAGCTTTGTCTTTGTAATATCTCTTATGAGTTCCTTTGGAAGTTCAGCAAGCGTCTCTGTTCCCTGCTGTGCTGTGCATACTTTGCTCAAAGTGATTCCAGGGTCTGCCTGGCATTGCACAGACTCTGCACACGGTCTGAACAGCAAGGACTGACTCCTAGGGAATGAGGTTCGCAATATACTCATGCTTCCTGTCTGCAGGGATTGGATTCAGAGCTTGTAAGGATACTGCAATCTATGGATGCTCAAGTCCCTAATATAAAATGCCATGACATTTGCATATAACCTACACAACACTTCTGTATACTTTAAATAATCTCTAGTTATTCATAACACCTAATGTGTGGTAAATGCTATGTAAATAATTGTTATATTGTATTGTTTAGGAAATTATGGTAAGAAAAAAGTATCCATTTTTATTACAGTTATAATTTTAAAACAGATTTATTTCGTTCTGAAAGTACATCTCTCTGTATGGGTCCATGTACAGGTAGGTGTGCATGAGTGTGGTCATGCTTGGAGGCCAGAGGTGTTCGAGCCTCCTGGATTCAAAGTTAAAGGTTATTGTGAGTCACCCTACTTCAGTACTGGGAATTTAACTCGGATCTTTTGCTAAAGCAGTATGTACGGGTAATTGGCAAGCCATCTTTCCAGTTCCAGGAGGATTTTTTTTTCTGAGTACTTGCAATGTGTAACTGGTTGATCCTATGAATGGGGAATCTAAGATACAAAATGGTAACTTGTATAAGTAGTTTATAATGTCTTTCTAATGTAAAAGTAACATACATGCTTATTTTTTAAAAAATTGAAAACAAGAATATATAAGAAAGAAAAAATGTATATATATATATACATATATATGTATATGTGTATATATATATATATCCATCATCAGGCCTCTTTTCCATGTATATACATTGCTCATTGGATATTTTATAAAATACTGAAAGCTTGTGTCCCTAAATATTCACAAATTGAAGACCTAACCTCCAATGTGTGAAGATTTGCAGAGTCTTTTCAATGTAATTAACATTAAGTGAAGTCTGAAATGGGAGCTTAATCTGATAGTGTTATGTTGTATTTGTGAGAGAAGAGTCCAGAGAGCTTCTCCCTGCCTTCCCACCTAGGCAGGTTGCTGATACTGTAGGAGAGCAGGCTATCTGTGAACCAAGAAGTCCTTTACCAAGAAGCAAACTAACAAGCTCCTTGATCTGAACTTCTTAGGAACCAGAACTGTCAGAAGGAAATTTCTGTTTTTTTAAGATACATAAAGCTACATAATCCATGACATCCTACAAGCACATGACGCTTGCATTAGATACATCTACATCACACACATCTACATCACGTGAGGACTTAAGAGTGTGGTGTTGTGAATGTTTCTCGGAGCATTTAGTATTTTACAACTTGATTTTAGTAGCCATAGAACATTTACATGGCCTAACTTTTTTCTAGTAAACATTCTTTGTAGGGCTGGAGAGATGGCTCAGTGGTTAAGAGCACCAATTGCACTTCCAGAGGTCCTGAGTTCAATTCCCAGCAACCACATGGTGGTTCACAACCATCTGTAATGGGATACGATGTCCTCTTCTGGTGTCTGAAGAGAACAATGGTGTACTCATATACATAAAATAAATAAATAAGGCCGGAGCAAGTGGGGCCAGAGCAATCAGGGCCGGAGCGGGCCCAAGGCAGGGCCAGAAGAGAAAAAGAGTTCTTTGTACATTTGTACATATCATTCATATCTGGTACTATGTTACACAAAATCATTTTTAAAAAGATACATCTAGCCAGGCTGTGGTAGCGCACACCTTTAATCCCAGCACTTGGGAGGCAGAGGCAGGTGGATTTCTGAGTTCAAGGCCAATCTGGTCTATAGAGTGAGTTCCAGGAAGCCAGGGCTATACAGAGAAACCCTGTATCGAAAAACCCTATGTGTGTGTGTGTGTGTGTGTGTGTGTGTGTGTGTGTGTTACAATGACAGTTTTCTTCACCTTGCCTTCTCTTTCCTCTCCTCCACATCATTTTTCTTTGTTCCCATAGGTAGTTTATTATATATACAACCTGAACTCTCCTGTCTATCTTTGTCCCTTTATGCTGAAGTGAGAGGGGTAAGCAACTATGCTTGATTTTGTGTGTGTGGAGTGCTAGGAACACACACTCAGGTTCTCACACCTGAGCAGCATGTGCTCTTATTCACTGTGCTATTTCCCTAGCTGAGAGCTTTTTAATTTCATGAAGTCCCATTTGTCAGTTATTGTCATAACTGAGCAACTGGAGTCCTATTCAGAAAGTCTTTTCTCATACCTATGTTTTGAAGTTCTTTCCTGACATCTCTCTGTAACCTCTATATACATGTTCTATCATGGGTGTGCATAAGACACACACACACAATAAGTAAGTAAATAAATATAAAAAATATAAACACATTTAAAAACAGGCTGGGAAAACTTTAGGCCATATTTCCCTAAAGACTCTACCAGAAAACTCAGATTTAGAAAACATTTTCATCAAACTTTCAGGATACAAAATATTCAGATACAAACTCAGTGGTTTAAGAGTTTCAGATTACATTAAGTACATTAAGGTCCTTTGTATATTTGGAGTTGACTTTACCATTGTATGGCGTGAGAGATAGGAATCTAGTTTCATTCTTCTACATATGGCTCTCCTGCTTTCCCAGCAGCACTTGCTGAAAAGACTGTATGTGCGTATACATACACATGCACATACACATACACATACACATGCACATGCACACGCACATACACATACACATACACATATACTAGCACTCTCATGTGTAACACGTAAAGATCTTTTTCCATTCTGTAGCCTCCTGTTCTGTCTGAATGTTGGTGGTCTTTACCATACAGAAGCTTTGAAATGACATGATGTTCCATTTACTAAGTATTGATCTTAGTGTCTGTGCTATTAGTGTTATGTTCAGAAAGTCTTTTCCTGTACCAATACATTCAAGCCTTTTGGCTACAGTGAGGTTCCTGATCCATTTGAAATTGAGTTTTTTGCAGGATGATACATTCAGGTGTATTAGACATGCAGACATCCAGTTTGGCCAGTACAATTTGCTGGAAGTACACTCTCTTGTCCAGTGTGTACTTTTAGCTTCTTTGTCAAAAATCCGGTATCTGGTATTTATGTCTGGGTCTTCACTTAAATTTCATTGATGAACATGTCTCTACTTATTTCACAATGTTGTTTTTATTACTATAGCTCTGTAGCACAACATGAAATCTGGGATGGTGATCCCTCCAACAGTTCTTTTACTATTCAGGAATGTTTTGGCTATTCTGGACTTTTTGTTTTTTCATATAAAGCTGAAAATTGTTTTGGCAAGCTCTGTAAAAACTGTGTTGAATTTTTGAAGAGATTTACTTTGGTTTCGTACATTGCTTTTGGTAAAATAACCATTTTTACTATATTAATTCTTACTAATCCATGAGCATGGGAGATGTTTCTGTCCTTTCTGATTTTAGTAGTGATGCTATGAGTTTCTCTGAAATTTTACATTGGCCTTGGCTGTGTGCTTGCTGTCCATTGTCTTTATTATGTTGAGGTATGTCCCTTGCATCCTTACTCTCTCATCTATCATGAAGAGATGTTGAATTTTGTCAAAGGCCATGTCTGCATATTGAAATGATCATGTTGCCTTTGTCTTTCAGCCTGTTGGTGGGGTGGAGTATCAGTTTATACATGTTTAACCATTCCTTCATTTCTGAGTTAAAGCTTGCTGGACCATAGGGACAATCTCCTTGATATGATCTTGGATTTCGTCTGCAACTATTGTATTGAGGATTTTTGCATCTATGTCCATAAAGGATACTGATTTGCGACTTTCTTGTTGAGTCTTTGTGTGACTTAGCTATCTGGGTAATTGTGGTCTCATAAAAATAATTGGATAATACTTCCTCAGTTTCTATTTTGAGGATAGCAAGGTGTATTTGTGGTATTTGTTTTTGTGAAGGTCTGATAGAATTCTATGTTGAATCTATGTGTCCCTGGGTAGGTTTGTTGTTGTTTGTTTTGGGTTTTTTTTCCTTTTGGTTGAAAGATTTTAATTACTATTTCTATTTCACAAGGAATTATGGATCTTTTAAAATTTTTATATGATCTAGATTTAACCTTTGTAGGCTATATATATATATATATATATATATATATATATATATATATCTTGATATAGATAGATAGATAGATAGATATTTGTGTGTGTGTATATCAAGATATCTACTCATTTCTTTTCAGTTTTCCAGTTTAGTGCAATAAAGACTTGTAAGGTATGTCCTCATGATTCTGTGAGCTTCCTCACTGTCTGCTGGGACATCTCCGTTTCCATCTCTAATGTTTTATTTTATTTTATTTTTTTAATCATTGTTATTTGCTTTTTTAATTATTATTAGATATTTTCTTTATGTACATGTAAATTTCTCCTTTCCAGTTTCCCCTCCAAAAAACAAAGAAACAAACAAACAAACAAACAAAAAAAAAACCCCTGTTGCATCCCCCCTCCCCCTCAACATGCCTGCCACCCCACCCTCTCAATTATTAGCCCTGGCATTCCACTACACTGGGGCACAGAACCGTCACAGGGCCGAGGTCCTCTCCTCCTATTGATGATCAAATTTGCAATCCTCTACTATACACATGCTGC
>NW_022196896.1:15223122-15223804 GCF_008632895.1 Mastomys coucha
TCCACCTTTTGGTCTTCCTTCTTCTTGAGTTCCTTGTGGTTTGTGGGTTGTTCTTCCTGTATTCCAACGTTCTGGGCTAATAACAACTTATCAGAGAGTGCGTACCATGTTTGTTCTTTTGTTGATTGGGTTACCTCACTCAGGAAGATATTCTTCAGATCCATCCATTTCCCTAAGAATTTCATAAATTTATTGTTTTCAATAGCTGAGTAGTACTCCATTGTGTAGATGTACCACAATTTCTTTATCTACTCCTCTGTTGAGGGACATCTGTGTTGTTTCCAGGTTCTAGCTATTATAAATAAGGCTGCTACGAACATGGTGGAGCATGTGTCCTTATTACATGTTGCAGTATATGCCCAGGATTGGTATAGCTGGGTCCTCCAGTAGAACTATGTCCAATTTCTGGAGGAACCGCCAAACTGATTTTCAGAGTGGTTGTACCAGTTTGCAATCCCACCAGCAATGAAGTAATGTTCCTCTTTCTCCACAACCTCTCCAGCATCTGCTTTTTATCCTAGCCATTCTGACTGGTGTGAGGTGGAATCTCGGGGTTGTTTTGATTTACATTTCCCTGATGACTAAGGATATTGAACATTTCTTTAGGTGCTTCACAGCCATTCAGTGTTCATCAATTGAGAATTCTTTGTTTAGCTCTGTACCCCATTTTTAATAGGGTTAT
>NW_022196896.1:15227331-15235399 GCF_008632895.1 Mastomys coucha
GTATGATATCTGTCCAGGATCTTCTAGCTTTCATAGTCTCTGGTGAGAAGTCTGTTGTAATTCTGATATGCTTGCCTTTATATGTTACTTGGCCTTTTTCCCTTACTGCCTTTAGTATTCTTTGTTTTGTGCATTTGGTGCTTTGACTGTTATGTGGCGGGAAGAATTTCTTTTCTGGTCCAGTCGATTTGGAGTTCTATAGGCTTCTTGTATGTTCACGGGCATCTCTTTCTTTAGGTTTGGGAAGTTTCCTTCTATAATTTTGTTGAAGATATTTACTGGCCCTTTAAGTTGGAGGTATTCACTCTCTTCTATACCTATTATCCTTAGATTTGGTCTTCTAATTGTGTCCTGGATTTCCTGGATGTTTTGCGTTAGGGTCTTTTTGCTTTTTGCATTTTCTTTGACTGTTCTCTCAATATTGTCTGTTATCTTCTGCCCCTGAGATTCTCTCTTCTATCTCTTGTATTCTGTTAGTGATGCTTGCATCTATGTTTCCTGACTTCTTATCTAAGATTTCTAATTTAATCACTTTTTGTGATTTCTTTATTGTTTCAACTTCCATTTTTAGGTCCTGGATGGTTTTACTCAATTCCTTCACCTGTTTGTTTGTGTTTTCCTGCAATTCCTTAAGGGATTTTTGAGTTTGCTCTTTAAGTGCTTCTACTTGTTTACTTGTGATCTCCTGTAATTTCTTATGGGATTTTTTTGTTTCCTCTTTAAGGGCTTGTACCTCTTTACCTGTATTTTCCCGTATTTCTTTAAGGGCGTTATTCATGTCCTTCTTAAGTTCCTCTATCAGCATTGTGAAATATGATTTTAGATCCAATTCTTGCTTTTCCGGTGTTTTGGGATATCCAGGACTTGCTGCAGTGGGAGTACTAGGTTCTGATGAAGCCAAGTAGTCTGGGTTTCTGTTGGTAGGTTCTTGTGTTTACCTTTCGCCATCTCTGGATTTTTGGTGTTAGATGTTCTTAGTGTCTCTGACTAGAGCTTGTCCTGTCCCTGCTACCCTGCAAGTCCCCTGCGACTCGTGGGGCCTGTGCCTCCCTGCTGGCTGCTCCTGTCTTAGAAACTCACCAGAGAGAAAATCGCAATAAATCCTTTATACTTGATCTCCCCCTGGTCTGATCCTAATCTGGAGGCTGAGAAATAGAAATTTCTGACCTGGATCTTGGCCTGGAGATCTTGAAGCATCTGTTATTTGCTTTTGGTTTGGTTTTTCCCAGAAGGGATTTCTCTGTATATCCCTGGCTGTCCTGGAACTTACTCTGTAGACCAGGCTGTCATCAAACTCAGAGGTCTCCATCTCTAATGTTTTAACTTGAACTTTCTCTCTCCATCTTTGAGTTAATTTAGCTAAAGTCTTGTCGGTCTTTTTCTGAAAGAACCAACTCTTTGTTTCACTCCTTTTTCACTTCTATTTTATTAATTGCAGCTCTGAGTTTGATTTTTTTTGTGTCTACTCATTTTGAGTGTATTAGGTCTTCTTTTTGTTCTATAGCTTTCTTGTGTATCATTGTTACTAATATGAGATGCTCCATTTTTTTTAAATGTAGGCACTGAATGCTATGAGCTACTATCCATTTCTTATACTCTGTTGGCAAGGTTTATTATCAAGGTTTTTGTTTGAGATCCTGAGATTAGATTAGCCCTAAGATTAGCTCCATTTAAGATTAGAGTTTGCATACTAATTCTATTTCTATTTTAACATTTTGGATTGTTTTCATTATTTCATTCTACTCTTCCTTTGTGTTTTCACAGACTTCATTGATGGATTGACTCATATCCTCTTTTAAGTTCTAGACCACATTAATAATTTGAAATCCTTGTTTTGTGCTTTAGCTTCATTGCTTTTCTCAAGGCTTACTGTAGTAGGACCAGTAGGTTCCGGAAGAAGCATATTGTCTTGACTGTTCTTGGTTTTGGTTTGAGATTGGTGTCTAAGCATCTGGAGATGTCATGAATGAGATGATTCTAGGTGCTGATATCTGACCTTATTCTGTTGGATGAGTATTCTCTTCCTTCGTTTCCATTGTTCTTGTTGGATGTTAGGGAAGTGTGGTGGCTTTGGATTCCCTGGAAGGGAGTGCTTCTGCATAGAGAAGTAGAGGTAGGCTAGGAGAAAAGGCTAAAGGGAAAGAGCTATAGGAATCCTTTCTACACTATGTGGTGGGGTACCCAGGGAATTGGAGATATTGTGGAAAGAGGAACTTCAGCAAGTATTTGTCTATAGTGATGGGGATGGGTTGGAGGCCCTGACTTTGTACCAAGTGATGGAGTCTCTACTTAATGTAGTTGAGGAATGACACCTGCAAGCAGTCTGCTTACTCCAGGACTGAAAGTCAGGCTGGAGAAATCATAATTGAAGACAGGAAGGATAATGACTATTACTTACTGAATCCATAGAAAGCCCCCATGTGTTCTCATCACTGCTTAGCCTTGGCAAATTCATCATTTACTTTTCTCTGCACATTACCCCAGGAGGTTGCTTGATCTTGATTCTCTTTGATGAAGACTAACCTTGATCTACCCTCTACTTATGTCCATCCCCAATGAAAATATCTTTTTATAAAATTAGTATCTATTTTGTGGTCATTTGCAAAGAGGCAAATACCAAGAGATCTATCACAACATTTTAAATACAGTTAAAAAAGAGTTAAAAGAAATTTTCTTCAAAAAGGCCAGAACAAAAGTCCTCCTACATGTACTAAGCTTCTGGATGCCTCAAATATTTTCATGAATGAAAGCCCTTTTGGTTATTTTCATTATAGGAGAAATTCTTTTATGGAAAATTCAAATCAACAAAGGAAGCTTAGATTCCAGTTCTAACATTTTTTAGCATAGTTGAGCAAACATGAGTCCTAAATTGACGTATTATGAAACACGATAAATAAGGTTTCAAAGGCTAGCTAAGACTGCAAAGAGTTTTTGAAACAGACCTCTCCTTTATGTGTCTGACTTCCTGGGAGTTCCTGGATTGTGAGAGGACATGGGGCTTGAAGGGTTCTGGTTAATCTTACAGCAGCCACAATGAGTGAGGGGGGATGGGCAACGTAAGTCACTTCTGCAGAATCATCTATTATAAATCATCCTGTGGCCAGCACAGAATTGAAAGAACCCTTACAGTGTCTGTTAAAAGACTGCACCACCAACCGTAAGAGGTTAACTGCTAATGGATAAACAATTCAGCTCAAACAATTTCAGTTGAATTTCTACTTTGTCTAATGCACAAAGATGATAGTGTTAGCTGCTGAGTATGGGCGGTGACACTAGTGCTAGAGGTGGTGGTGTGGGGTGTGTGTCTGTGTGTGTGTGTGTGTGTGTGTGTGTGTGTGTGTGTGCACGCACACATGTTGGGGTGGGGAACAGTGTTTAGAAAGAAGTGACCTACTCCTATTCATAAGTGTGGCAAATACTACAGTGAGGATATAGTCGATGGCTATGGGAAGAGAGAGGCAAAAGACATGTATCCTAAAGTATTGGCAAGAAGTCCAGTTGCTTCAGTTTCAAGATACAGACAAAAAAATTAAGTTCAGTGTAGTAGTTCATGAGAAAAAAGAATTTCAGAGAGAAGCTTAAACAATCTGAAGATCAGTAAGTGTGTATGTGTGGGGGAGGATGAGTAATAAATAGGACCAGCTTGAGGTATTCAGTGATTCCTAACTTTTTTCCTGTTTCTTTTCTGTAGTAATCTTATGATATAGAGAATGTCTGCTTCATCACTTGACTGCAAAGGCAATGTGTCTGTTTTGTTTATTGTCCCCAAGAAGCAGTTGGCACTTACAAACATACAAAGTATCCCCCAGAAAACTGATAGCTAACGTACAGAACCCTTGATGAACATCTAGTCCAAGAATCAGGGGATTGAGGAAATACATATATTTCCTCAAATATCCCAAGATATCCTCAAATTCTCAAGATATCAAATAACTTCACTTTTCAAGAGTTTCAATTGTATGTCAACTCCAATACAAACTATTGATTATAAAATTCCAGAAATAAATATTTTATTAGCTATAAATTGTACTCTTCTGACTAGCATAATGGAATCCACTATTATTCTACTTGTACCATCCAAAAAAGTGAATCATTACTTTGTCCAGTGTGTGCATGGTGCATGTGTTATCTACATGCTAGTCACTCAATAGTCATCTCAGTTATCACAGGAACTGCTGCAGTACTGCAGAGCTTGTTTTCTAGCAGCTCATTTTCATGCCTTTGTGATTTCCTTCCAATGCACATAGCTGCTCTCTAACAGGATCCCACAGCCACCACACTTGGCTAGGACCCAGAATAGACAACAATGATCAAAGAGCATGACTCCTTCTCAACAATGATGAGAGAGCAATTGTATGCATTTTGACAGTTTGGGTGAGAATGACCCTCACAGTCTCAAAGAATTAGAATAACTGGAGTATTAGTGAGTGGAACTAATTGGGAAGAATTAGAGGAAGTCACTGGGGACATGTTTGGGGATGTCAAAAGTCCATAATATTCCTAGTCTCTCCTCTCTCTTGCTCTCTCTGTCTCTGTCTGTCTGTCTTTCTCTGTCTTTCTCTGTCTCTCTCTGTTTCTCTCTCTCTCTCTCTCTCTCTCTCTCTGTCTGTCTCTCTCTCTGTCTCTCTCTCTCTGTCTCTCTCTCTCTGTCTCTCTCTCTCTGTCTCTCTCTCTCTCTCTGTCTCTCTCTCTCTCTCTCTCTCTCTCTCTCTCTCTTGCCACTCTTTTGCCCCTCTCTCCCTCAGCCTCATGCTTATAGACCAAGATGCAAGCTTTCAGTTGCTGTCTCAGTGCTATGCCTGTCTATCTGCTTCCACCATTATGGTCATGGACCTTAGAGAACCCTTGAACTTTACCTTAGCATAAAAAGATAGAAAATGGTATCCCAAACAAGTGGAACCAGGAAGCAAGCTGTGTAGCTATTTTAATATCTGACGAAATAGACTTCAATACAAAACTACTGTTTGATAGGAAAGGGCACTACAAAGGAAAAATTCACCAAGGGGATACTGCAACTCTAAACATTTGTACACCAAACACAAGGACACCTATATTCATAAAATACTTCTACAGCTGAAATCACATAACCTCACATAGTGATAGTGAGTAAATTCAATACCTCACTCTCATCAATAGACAAATCATGCAGAAAAAAATACAAGAGTTAAATAATGTCATAAATCAAATAGACCAACATACATCTATAGAACATTCCACCCAAACACTAAAAAGTATGCCTCCTTCTTAGAAGGTCATGGAATTTTAGCCAAAATTGAGGACAAATAGGTCACAAAGCAAGTTTCAATGGAAATAGAAAAATTGAAATAATACCTTCTATCCTACAAGGACATGAAGGATTAAAGCTAGATATCAATAACAGTAGAGATGGCAGAAAGTATACAAGCTGATGGAAGTTGAACAACTCACAGTTGAATAAAAACTGAATCAAGATAAAAGTCAGGCAGGAAATTTAAAGTGTTTTAGAATTCATTGAAAATGAAAACACAATATAGTCAAACTATGGGACACAGTGAAGATAGGTCTAAGAAGGACCTTCAGAGCACTAGGTGCCTATATCAAAAAACTAAAATGAACTTATATTATAGTACTTGACACACCTGAAATCTCAAGGAAAGCTAGAACTAACAGCCAAAAAGAGTCAATGGAAAGGAATAATCAAATTCAGGCATGAAGTCAATAAAATAGAAACAACCAACAACCAAAATGCAAAGGATCAATGAAACAAAGAATTGGTTCTTTGAAAAATTAACAAGATTTACCACCCTTAGTCAAATTAACTACAAGATGAAGAGGGAATATCCTAATTAATAAAGTTAGAGGTCAGAAAGGGGATATTACGATGGACATACATGAAATTCAGGGAATCAAGAGGACATACTTTTAAATTCTGCATTCCACCAGACTAGAAAATCTATATGAAATTTATGGATTTCTTCACACACACATTTATTTATATGTATTTACTTACTTGCTGAAGTAAAATAAAATCATATGAGCAATTTAAACATATTTATAATTCCTAGTGAAATAGAAGCAGTAATTAATTCAAGCAAAGTCTATAGAAAAGGAAAGTATTTTTACTAATTATATATCTGATAGAGAGTATTTAGAATTTATAAAAAACTAAGAAGAAAATGAATATCAAGAAAAAAAAACACAATGAAAACAGGGATAGAGAACTAAACAGAGTGTTCTCAAAAGGTGAAATACAAATAACTGTGAAGCTCTTACAGAAATGTTCACCATCAGCCCCAGGGATAAGTCTTACCTCAGAATGACTGGGATCAATAGAACAAAGAACAGCTCATGCTGTCAAGGATGTGGGAAGGAGAGCATGTATTCAGTGCTGGTGGGAGTGACAACTTGTATAGCCACCCTGGAAATCAGTATGGAGGTTCCTCAAAAAGCTGAAAATTAATAGACCACAAAATCCAGCTATACCACCTTTAGACGTATACCCAAAGTTCTCTATATTTTACTACAGAGCTACATGCTCATTCATGTTCATTTCTGCTCTATTCATAATAGCCAGAAATTAGAAATAGCTTAGATATCCATCTACTGATGAATAAATGATGAAAATGTACATTTATACAGTGGAATATTATCAAGCTTTTAAAAAAAGAAATTATAAAATTTACAGTTCTGCTGTTTCAAAATAATACGAGATTTCCTGAAGCAAACCATCTTTCTTCTACAGCATTTAGACTGCAATGTCCTCCTGGTAACTGTCTCTCTTCCCACACTGGTCTAATTTCTCTTGGTACTTTCATAGTTCAAATGCTAGATCCTTGGGATAGCAGCAGCCCGTATTGTTACAGTAATAATTGTGATCTTATTATGTCCCTTGGCATGCAAGTGTAGGAAATGTAATAGCCAATGCAACATTGTTCAGCAGTGGTACAGAGCCCACCATGGTCTTGGTGGAGACAGAGTGACATGGTTCCTGCCCCTGGAACTTGCCTCCATGAGAGTAGGTGGCTGTTGTAGGGGTAAGGTTAGTTTGTATAATAATACACATATTTTCTGGAGCCAGTAGTAGCAATGGAGGACTCTTTCCTTCAGATGAATGCCCTGCTGGTTAAGGTTAATGATTCCATGATAATTAGAAACATCAGGAGTTGAGGGTGTAGCAAAATAGTAAACACTGAGACCTTCAGTTACAACCCTTAAGGCTATGGGAAAGAATGCTAAATAGATTAGTTCAAAAATATATAATTTCTCAACTATGTAAACTATGTAAAAAATAAAGATGCAATATGAATTGTATGAGAGGCTTCACAAATCTAAAGGAATAAAAGCAGCTGTGCTATAAGCCAACTTGTTAGAAAATTACTAAGGAAGGAGGTTAGTGATTTAGGAAGTGGTGATCTGAAGGAGATCCCACCTACCTAAGTTTTTTGCTTATGCTTAAAAGGCAGATAGATTCTTGAGTTCAAGGTCAGCCCAGGACAGAGAGAGGTTAGCCCTAGGTGGGGTGGAAATGGTAACTTCAGGGCAGGGTCCAACACAACTAGCTTACTACCAATACTTTTTTTTTCTTTCTTCGAGACAGGGTTTCTCTGCATAGCCCTGGCTGTCCTGGAGCTCACTCTGTAGACCAGGCTGGCCTTGAACTCAGAAATCCTCCTGCTTCTGCCTCCCAATGGCTGGGTTTAAAGGTGTACACCACCACTGCCCGGTTTACCATCAGTTCTTAACAAAGCCAGACAGATCTCCGAATTCTTTTACAAAGTTAAGAAAAAAGATAAGCTTTCAGTCTCCTAAGAATCAAAGGACTGGCGTCAACACAAGACGCTCAATCATAAGACAATCAAAAGGAAACCTTGAGTAAATGACTGGATTGATATGTAAAATAAAAGGACCTCAGTACTGCTGGAGATGAGCTATCCAGAGAATTTTTTAGCGTAAAAAGAGAGAACTAGCCTGAAGTGGTGGCGTACGCCTTTAATCCCAGCACTTGGAAGGCAGAGGCAGGTAGATTTCTGAGTTTAAGGCCAGCCTGGTCTACAAAGTGAGTTCCAGGACAGCCAGGGCTACACAGAGA
>NW_022196896.1:15235651-15237130 GCF_008632895.1 Mastomys coucha
AGAAATCCGCCTGCCTCTGCCTCCCAAGTGCTGGGATTAAAGGCGTGCGCCACCACCACCCGGCTCTAGGATGTGATCTTATGAAAACGGTGTTTGCATTGCAGGTATGGCTACTGCAGGTTGGGTTACTATTTCAATAGGTGGGCCACTATTGCAGGGTAAGTTACTATTGGTTGGTGGGTTATTATTTCAGGAGTAAGATGCTGACAAGAAGCTGGGTTCTGGCCCCTTCTTCCCGCCATCTTTCTTTCTCTTTCACTTCCTCTTCCTCTTTCTCTTTCCCTTTCTATTTCATTTTCTGCCATGGAAGGTAGTCACGCAAATCCCCACCAGACATTGGCAACTGCACATTGGATTTCACTACCATCAAAACTATGAGAAATGGGTTTCCCCTTTCTTTTTAAGTTAGCCAATCTACGGTATTCCATCATAGCAGTACAAGTAAACAAAATGAATGGTTCTATGCATGGCTGTCTTTTTTTTTTTTTTCTATATTATAGCCTTCCCAAAGACAAGAGGCAGACCATGAGTTCTCACTACCGCCTTCCAGGACTACATGCTAATAGAAGGCTTTAATCCACACCAGTCTGTCTTTTCTTCCACAGGATAACTTTATAGGCCTGTTGTTGAAAATTCAGAGAAATAATAAAGGTGAAGTACACAGCTGGGTGTTTGATATGAAAACTATTCTTCACAAAATGTTCAATATTGTTTTGATTGACATTCAGTAAATACTTAAATGAATTAATAACAAACATCTGTAACAGTGGGTGGCTGCTTGATGATAACTGCTATTAAAACAGCACTATACTTATTATTTCATTGTATCTTTCCAACACCAGGAGGAGGTTGTACTATCAAGTGTCTCACTGAGAAGAAAACCAAGCCACTTGTTGAGAGTCACACCACAATAAAGAGTTGAACACCAGGAAGCTTTTCCTAACATGTGTGTTCCCAATGTTCCAAGGCATTTGTTGTAAATGCTTTCTTTAACACCCTCTTTTCTGACCCACATAAATTTGTTAAAAGACAGTATCACCTACATTAAAATTTTGCTCTGGACAGATCTCTAACAGATCTTTAAATAAGTTTTAGAAGCACAATAAGATGATTAAAAGATATTCATATTGTCACATATATTATCTCCTATAATTCAATGTCACTTGTATAAGATCATCTTATTGTTTTCTTTAAAAACAAATTTTACTTTTTTTGATATAGATTTTTTTAATTAGATGTTTTCTTTATTTACATGTCATACAATATCTCCTTTCCCAGGTTCCCCCTCCAAAAAAAAAAAAAGAAAGAAAAAAATTAAAATAAAATAAAAAAACAAAAACAAAAACAAACCCCTGCTCCCTCCCCGCTCCCCCTGCTCACCACCCCACCCTCTCCTGCTTACTGGCCCTGTCATTTCCCTACACTGGGGCATAGAACCTTCACAGGGCCAAGGGCCTCTCCTCCCATTGATGACCTACT
>NW_022196896.1:15238090-15242174 GCF_008632895.1 Mastomys coucha
GTTTTGATTTGCATTTCCCTGATAACTAAGGATGCTGAACATTTCTTTAGGTGCTTCTCAGCCATTTGGTTTTCGTCAGTTGAGAATTCTTTGTTTAGCTCTGTATCCCATTTTTTAATAGGATTATTTGGTTTTCTGGAGTCTAACTTCTTGAGTTCTTTGTATATATTGGATATTAGCCTTCTATCAGATATAGGATGGGTAAAGATCTTTTCCCAATTTGTTGGTTGTTGTTTCAAATTTTACTTTTGAAATATTTGTACATGTTTAAAGAATATGGTACGGAAATCTCCCATACAAATACTAACAAGGCCCAGTCCTGCTTAGCTTCCAAAATTGGACACATTTCAAAGTGGTATGGCCATAGATGAGTTTGCTAATCTAATAGATACATATATAAAGATCAGAATAACATTCCACCTCCTTAAACATTAATTATCTCTGTGTTTGGGGCCTATTGGACTCTTCCAGTTATTTTGGAATGTATCATAGCATTTCGTCAACTACAGTTACTCCACTGTGCTATGCATCACCAGAGCCAAATCCTTCCCACCCGTGCTCCTCACCCTTTCCATTTCGAGCTCACTTGTTCCCACCTTCCCAGCCCTTACTGACCTCTAGTATATCTATCCTATGATACTGCTTCTTGTAATTTTCATAGTGTTATTTGTGAGTAGTAGGATGTAGCTTCATGTTTATTTTATGTAGTGTCACAAAGCACATGTGCACACACATCCATACAAAGGTTTGACCTTCACTGAACACAAATTTAGATATCCTAAAATCTGAAATGACCTGTGCTGTTACCTGTCTGCTCATAATCATCTTTAATTCAGCAACAAAAATAGATTTGGAATTTGATCCTTAAATAGAGCCTACATATTGCTCACTAAAGTCTTTAACCAAAATACCCTGGGGCTAGATATGTGGCTCAAGGGCTAAGAGTTCTTGAAGAGGACCAAAGTTCAGTTCCCAGCACCCACATCAGGTGACTCACAACTGACTACAGATCTAGTTCTATGGGATCAAATCTCTCTGGCCTCCACACCTGATCACATGTACATACCCACATGCACATGTATATACACACTCACAATTTAAAATAATAATTAAATCTTAGGCTGCATAGATGACTCAGAAGTTTAGAATTCATAATACTATTGCCAAAAAACCAAGGTCATTTTCCAGAACCCACATTGAATGACTTATAATTGCCTGTTAATCTATCTCCAGGAGGGTCTGATGATCTCTATACTTACATATACATACATACATATGTGTAACCTTAGAGAACATAAGATGGCTGCTGAAAGACCTTGCCAGGAATATACACTCTCTTCCTGGAATGTCACAGTAATATAAACTTTATGCCCCAACTGCAAGGCAAGGCAGATAACGACCAAAAATGTTTCAGTTCCCCCTTCTGGTGATTAAGACCACACCTTGCCTAGAGCCACCAATGTGGAGAAAGGGCAGTGCAGGCCTCAAATGGGTGCAAACCAATTCATGCTGCTACCAAAGTCTATCCTCAAAAACTGTATAAAAACTGTGTGCTTGGAATGTTGGGGGTCGCCTCTGCCTCGATGGCCCCAGCATGCTGGACCAATAAACCTCTTGCTTGTTGTGTCAATCTCAATCTCTGTGTTTCTGTGAGTGGGACATCCTGGATGTAAGACTCTCTGGGTCTTACACATACACACAAACAAAACATACACACAATTAAAAGAATATAAATCTTTAATATAGAAGTAAATCTTTTTTAAGTTTGACAAAATTTATTGTAATATTAGTAAAGACTTTCAGCTCAGCGGTCTCTCTCTTTAGGTTAATACATCATTGAGTCAAGTAAAGAATATGTAGGAGTGCCAGGCAGTGGTGGTGCGTGCCTTTAATCCCAGCACTTGGGAGGCAGAGGCAGGAGGATTTCTGAGTTTGAGGCCGGCCTGATCTACAGAGTGACTTCCAGGACAGCCAAGGCTATACAGAGAAACCCTATCTTAAAACAAAACAAAACAAAGCAAAACAACAAAAAAAAGAATATGTAGGAGAAATGTCATTTCAACAAACAATAAATAGTACAATTGGACAGTTTGCCTACATAAAAGTTATATTTATAAAGTGGGAGAGGGCGGGGTGGCAGGCATGGGGAGGGGGGAGGCAACAGGGGTTTGTTTTGTTTGTTTTTTCGTTTTTTGGAGGGGAAACTGGGAAAGGAGAAATTCGCATGTAAATAAAGAAAATATCTAAAATAAAAAAAAAAAAGTTATATTTATGTACCTTGATATACTTAAGTCATATGTGAACTAATAGTGCTGTGTACCTTTCCACTGTTTTACTTCTGGCTAATTAAGTAATTAAATGTAATGAACAAAGTGTTAGAAATATCCATAGGCTGCTTCTTGGAAGTTAGTGCATTAAAAAAAGAAAAAGTGCCTAGTGAATAATTACCACCAAGGAAATTCACTGAAGCTGCCTCCAAATTTAGCATGGTAACTTTCAAGGAAATCTTATCATTTAATAGTCTGTGACTATTACATTTAACTGTCATATTAAATAGAAAACCCATATATTATACAAAATACAAAACAAACCTACTGCTGTAAGGGTCCATGATTCACCAAAGAATGACACCCCAATCCTAAATAGTATGTACACGAAAAGAATGTTTTCTTCTTCAGAAGTTCAGCATGTTGGTGTCTCCCCATTACCAAGATAGAAAGACACCCAAGTGAGCTTGCAGGTCTGATTTAAAGCACATTAGGGAATCCCTGGGTAGATGGCCTTCATGTCAGTCTGTTGCGTACATCTCTATGGACATTCCATTACCAGGTGTGGGGGCTGGAGATTTGCTGGGTGGGTTTGGAAACTATTGACAGAGGAAAAAGCTGAGGAAGTGTGGAAACTGCTATTGACCCACTGTCCTTACCCCAGGCCAGGTGGCAGGGCAGCTTCTGAGGACTGGACTTGCCTGGAGTTGCCCAGTTCTTGGAACAGGCCTCGTCTCTTTAACTGCCCATTTGAAGCCTGCCATGAAATCATCCTAGCCTCCTCATTGCAACACACAAAGATGATGAGAGACTTCATAATGAAAAGAATTGTTTTATGTTTTTTTTTTTAAAGTATTTCTGTACTATTTTAGTCATTAAAATGTGCTTTGAAACCACTGGTCAGTATGCATTTACTTAAAATAAGCCATGGAGTTGTACAAATCCTATGATTTCAATTCAAGTTGAGTTTACTAAGTTACTAACTTAAAAGCTTCAAAAGTCACAGAAAGTCCACTGTCTCATCTGAGCTCATAGAATGCTATCCTTTTTTTATTTTAACTTTTTTACAAAAATAAAACCCAGCCAAATACTTAAAGTAGTATGTACATTTATATTTTAGGTGGTGGTTTTTCCTTATAAAAAATAATTATTTTTTTATTATATGTAAGTAGCTGTCTTCAGTCACCCCAGAAGAGGGCATCAGATCTCATTACGGATGGTTGTGAGCCACCATGTGGTTGCTGGGATTTGAACTCATGGCCTTTGGAAGAACAGTCGGTACTCTTAACTGCTGAGCCATCTCTCCAGCTCCCAGTGGTTTGTACTTTTAAAGAAACAGCTTCTTTATGAATTGCCTCAGGTTCTGGTGTGAATGCTATAGGTACTAGATTAGGAGTCAAGAGAAGCACATTCAACATACTGACTTGGTCGCAAATGGTGTCCTGAAGAATCTTGAATGGAGATGAGTGCCATTAAAGTGAACTGGGCTAATTCTAACACTCAATACTTCACATAAGAATTTTTGTCCAAAAAAATAAAATAAAGAGTAAGGTATCTTTACCAAGTGATAGCAATGCAATATTAGCACACAGTGGCCAAAACAAAATGAGATCCCCACAGAAAAAGGTTGGTTTTAATTTTATGCAAATTTACACTCAATCCAGAAACATTCCAGTTACATTCCAGTAACATTGTCTCCTCCATCCAATACTTCCTTTTTGAGAGTCTATTTCTGAGAGACAGATAGTTCCAGTAAGGGAGCGAACTGCTCACAGTAACTTTTGACTTCGCTCTTAGTGTGCTAATGGTTGTGTCTA
>NW_022196896.1:15242220-15242827 GCF_008632895.1 Mastomys coucha
AAAAGAAAAAAAAAAAGAAAAAAAAAGAAAAAAGAGAAAAAAAAAGAAAAAGAAAATTGTACAATTTTTAAAAAGGTACCACTTCTGATTTCTTTATCATTTGTAAGCTTCGGAAAGTAATCATATGAAACTAAAAATTAGCAAGTGTCTAGAAATCTGTATATAAGACATAAATTACCTCTAATTTCAAACTCTCAATTATTGGTGTACCACTTAATTTAAAAAAAAAAAAAAAGGAAGAAAAAAGAAAGGAAGGGGATAAGAAGAGGAAGAGAAGGAAGAAGATAAAAGAAGGAAAAGGAGGAAGAGGAGGAAGAAGAGGACGAGGAAGAAAAAGAAAAAGAAAAGAAGAGGAAGAGGAAGAAGAAGAAAGAAGAAAGGAAGATGAGGAAAAGAGAAGAGGAGAAAGAGGAAGAAGAGCAGGAAGAAGAAAAGAAGAGGAAGAAGAGGATGAAGAAAGAAGAGGAGGAGGAGGAGAAGGAGGAGAAGAAAAAATGTCTTTAAACCTACTCTTACGCCGGGCAGTGCTGGCGCACGCCTTTAATCCTAGCACTTGGGAGGCAGAGGCAGGTGGATTTCTGAGTTCAAGGTCAGCCTGGTCTACAGA
>NW_022196896.1:15242878-15260988 GCF_008632895.1 Mastomys coucha
CCCCCCCCCCCCAAAAAAAAAAAACCCAAAAAAACAGAAAAACAAACAAACAAAAAACTACTCTTAAACACCTTTCTTAACAAAAGAAGACTGTTTCTTCTAACTGCGCCTACCCACCCACACCCCAGCTTCGTCAAAACACTTAACATGGCCTTGGCCGCGTACATTTCCAATATGAAGCTTTTTATTCTGCTCCCATCGCTTCTGGATATCAGAAAAGCTATGCTGCTGTTTGTGCAGCTGATGTTGGTGTGTCCTTTCCAATGTTATTCAACCTCATCTTTGCTTATGGAGGTATTTCTTCTGGCTCACTATCTTCATCCTCCTGGAGTGCTGCTGCTCTGAAAGTGGTTTTGGAGCAAGAGTTGGAACCTTTTCCTTATGATTACTTCATCCAAGTCGGATGGAGAGGGCTGATACTTTGTCGTCTGACTGCCTACATCATGTGTACACCTGGAGGTCTTTGGAGGCTCTGTTGAGAGGTCTGCACAAGCATGCTTTGACTGATCTCTTCTCAGCCCTGCAACTGGAACTTCCCCCTCCATTACTGGTAGAAACAGTCTTCGCCGGTTTTTCTCCTCCTTCTTCAGGCCCTCCTGTGGCTCTGGCTTGCTGAAGTTTCTCAGGCTTCTTCTCTCCCACCTTCTGGTCCACCCCTGCCATAGCCTCCCCTGCCACCCAGGCATAAATAAAAATCTTTAGGCAGTAGTTCCCTAAAAATATTTTGTCCATAAAAGTATTAAATTTTCAGTTAGTTGAATAATTTTACTATATAGATTCAAAAGTATTTTTATAAGGCTCATCTTTGTATATATGTTTATGTATTTATTTTAAGACAGGGTCTCACTGTGTTCCCTAGTCCTATCTCAAATGGCATGATCTTTCTGCCATTAAATACATAGAGAGACCCAGCAAGCAGATAGATTTGAAGTGCAGGCTCATAAATTATTATACTGGCCTAGATTAAAATCCTGTTAAGACATATCAGGGTATTAAAACTGCCTCAGTATTTCTGGACTGACTGGATTTTTAGAGTTATTGTTAACCACTGTACTGGCTGGTTTTGTGTGTCAACTTGACACAGGCTGGAGTTATCATAGAGAAGGGAGTTTCAGTTGGGGAAGTGCCTCCATGAGATCCAGCTGTGGGGCATTTTCTCAATTAGTGATCAAGATGGGAAGGCTCATTGTGGGTGGTGCCATCCCTGGGCTGGAAGTCTTGGGTTCTATAAGAGAGCAGGCTGAGCAAGCCAGGGGAAACAAGCCAGTAAGGAACATCCCTCCATGGCCTCTGCATCAGCTCCTGCTTCCTGACCTGCTTGAGTTCCAGTCCTGACTTCCTCTGTGATCAACAGCCATGTGGAAGTAAGCTGAATAAACCCTTTCCTCCCCAACTTGGTTCTTGGTCATGATGTTTGTTCAGGAATAGAAACCCTGACAAAGACAACCACTAAATAAAATTGTGTGTGTGTGTGTGTGTGTGTGTGAATATAGGTTAATGATCCTAGCTATTAATCTGTATTAAGAAAAATAACTTCCAATCATGATTACTGGTAGCACTCAATGACACTGGTAAATGTTCATTAAAGTTCAACAGGTGAACTGTCTAAAAATTCCATAGCACAGTCTTGCCATAGGTTGCACCTCCTTATTCCCAAGCACATTTACAGTATGAGTTGCATAAAACTCAGCCTTAGCTCAGGGAACATAGTAAAAGAGGAAACAGAAAGAATATTAAGTGTTGAAAGATACGGAGAAACTCTTCAGAATGCCATCTTCTGGACCTCATGTGGTCAATACAATCAAGACCTCACACTACCTGTTAGTAGGAGTGATGTGTGTGAGCAACACTGACTATCCTAGTCTATAGTCAGTCATGACTGGAAGAGGAGCACATAGGGCTCTACCCTGCAGAACTATTAACTAGTGGTGGATTCTGGAAGAGAGACAGTCACGGTCGAGAGTTGTGTGCCAACTGGTGAATCTACTCCAGAATACTTGCAAAGTTAGGTCACACAGACAGCTTTGGTTAAAGTCAGTGGGTCACAACAAAAAGATATAAATGTGGGAAAGGGGTTTGTGGCAAGAGCTGACCAATGCAAATGATACAGAAGGGCCTGAGAGAAACCTAAGCGTTTTCCAAACTGGTGGCCCTAGTTGGGGATCATGAGCTTCCTGCTGCAGAGCTGATGAGGGGTGTGGTATGCAAATAAAGCAAGACTGCTGCACACATCCGGTTGCAAATAAAGCAAGACTGTCCCACACATCCAATTGCGGTTTTTCAGTATCTCTGCAGACCATCTAGTACAAGTCAGTCAGTGACTAACTAACTATAGCCAGCTTCCCACGATATTAGCCTGTGATCCATATCATCTGTGGGATGTAAGTTCAGTCAATGAAGTTTTAATTTATAGAGCTCTTTAGTAGATTCTGGGGGAAACTGCACATTTTCTTTTTGTCAGTTCACAGGTCCTCTTCCCACAGCCTCATGTTCGCCCTCCTCTGGTGCTCTCCTTGAAGAGAGGACCCTATTCCTTCCTCCTCTAGCATCTCCAGGCGTGCTGCAGAGTCACATGCTATGGGGTCTAAATACCCGGAAAGCCCTGTGTCTGAGGTGGCAGAGAGGCTGCTGCTGCTACGTCATTTTCTTGGAAATCTGCCTTTGGTGTGACAGTGTAATACAGCAGTTTGAAACATGTTCACAAAACACTTCTGAGTGAGGCAGGGAGAGGAGGCAGGAAGTTGAGATAACTGCTGTGGCCTTCATACATCAGTTTATAACTTGCCTAAATATTTATTTATCAGCATGTCAACACGGCTGAAACAAGAGTCAAGACTTCATTTCAATCCAGAGCTGCATTCTGTGAAGTGTCTTTTTTAGCAAAAACTTGTTCTGTGCATCTAAACTTCTACCTCTTTTTTGGTTGTTTTATTTTTATCATTTCATTTTATTTATTTATTTTTTTGAGATAGCGTCTTACGTAAAACACAGTGTGTTGCCCAAGCTGGCCTTGTACTTCATGATCCCAGGCCCCAAATGTTAGGATTAAAGGTGTGTATCACCACGTCTACCTTTACCCCTTTACTATATCTCACTGAGGAAATATCTGTTATTTACCTATATAGCATTTTCTTTGGGTTCCCACCATTCAAAGAAGTAATTTCAGTTGAGGAGGAAATAAATATGTTAGATCATAACTACATTTCCCATGCTTAGTACAGTGTAACAGTTCAATTATATATATATATATATATATATATATATATATAAAATCAAGCCCAGGAGAGGTGGCAGCTAAGGAAGAGAGAGAGGAGAGGGAGAAGGAGAAGAGAATGAGATGATGAAGAAAACTGTATGGAATTTACCAACAAAAGCAATTATGCATCTGTGCTCCTTGCCCCTGATATCAAAGGGAAGATAGACAACATAGTCCACATGTGTACTTCAAAGAAAAGTCCCTAGAGCAGCTCCATCTGTGCTTCAAGAATAATATCTCCCCTCGACATGGCTCCAAGATCCCACCTGATCTAGCCCTCACCTATCTCTCTCGCACCAGTCCTGTTCTTGACATCTCTTCTTAAATGTCCTATATTCTGTTACATTCTGAATTTGCCTCACATTTGCTGGCTTATGGGCCTTGGCACACTTGGTGTTATCTGTCAGGGCTTCTACCACCTCTCCAGTTGCCAATTCCTCTTCACCTCTGAGTCCTCTTTGGTGTGTCCTTTCTTCCATGAAATCTTCTAGGCCGTTGAATGGGGATCCTCTGGGATGGTTTCCTTTCTGACACTTCAGATGCTGCACTGTGATTGCTAATGTAGTCCCCTCCACAGATATTCCAGGAGCCACTGACCATTGCTTTATTGTTTACTGTATCTTCAGAGTGCACACACACACACACACACACACACACACACGCATGCACAAACACACACACACACACTCGTGCACACATGCCTACACACAGAGGCATATTTTTCAAAGCAATGATGAAAAGAAGATGGGAGGGCATCTGCAACCTGAGCAAACAGAAAGAGATAGTGTCTGTGGAAGATGGAGGAAGCAGCAAGATAATGCTTTGATTTTCCTGATAATTATCAGAAAGATGCAGGAAGATAAGCAACAAAGCAATGGGGTCAAGAATTGCATTGGGAAAGAAAAGGAAAGACAGAATAACTAATCACATTTTCGATCTTAAGACTATTGTTTTGAATATGAAACTCATTCACTACAGCAACTATTATTTCTGTCTTGAGGATTGACTTGTTTGGGGTAATGTCTCAATAAGGTGTTGTGGAAGTCTAGTCATGGACTGGGAGGAAGGACAACATACGGAAGATAAAATAATTAACTCAAAAAAGAAAACATGTACCTGTGAAATAAGTAGTTTGTACAATATGCATTCAAATAAAAGGTCATGTGAAAAAAACCCTGATTATTCAGAAATTAAAAAAAGAGAGACCTAACAGAAACATTACTTTCATGAAAAAAGTAAATTTTAACATAAAAAGGTAAATGTAAACATTAAATTTTATTTAATTGTTTACATTCTCAGTTCCTTCATTGGGAAAATTATGGCCAACAATTCTTTTGAACCCTATAAATGCATGTAGTATATGACCAATACTGGTGCATATTATTCTATACAGACTACAAACTTATGAAATATCTGTTATCAACTTATGATAGTTTATTTACAGCATATGAAGTAAGCTGGTAAGATTTCATTGATATAAACTGGCCAAAAAGTATTTAACATTAAATCACAAAGTTATATCTTAAAAATACACAGTTTCAAGAAGTTGAAGGATGGAATAAAAATATCCACTAACAGATCTCACTGATACATTAATTGTTACCCTTAAAAAAATCACCTTCTTAATTAGAATTCTTCAAGCATACCAGCTGAACCTTCCATCACTGTGCGCCACACCCTGGGTGAATTCAAAGCTTGGGAGAGGATTATTTTCTAGTTAATGGAGCATGTAAGTTTGCTTTAATATTCAAGGTTATGATGAGTGAAACGTAAACGGGGAAGTTTCGTTTTTATCAAGGGTCACGGTGTAATGGCAGTACTTTATGAAATAAATGCTCAATTAGCATAAAACAAATGGAAGGTCATTACATTTCACTTGGGCTTTGAATGCAGTCTGTGAAATGTGCTTCCTACAAATTGGTATGCTGTAATCCTTTGTATATGTGGTTAATCCAAGGAACTCAGCCTTATCTTTTCCTCATTATGAAATGCATGGCTCCACTGTAGGAATGATAACTGAATTCGTCCTCATCTCTGAATTCTGGACAAACCATTCTCTGTCTTTAAAATCACTTCTCCCTTTTACTCACTATAAACCCTTCCTCAAGACATTTCAAAAATGTATCTCTCCACATACCTTCTCGTTGTGTTCTTCAATAACTTTTAGCTACATAAATGAGATTTGGTATATTCCATGTCTTGAGTATGGCTTGAAGTATGATTGTTGTTTAAGGCTGGTCCACAGCTACTGGTGGGTAGTAGAGCTTTGAAGGGTGAGCCTCATCGGAGATTCTTAAGTCACCAAGAATGTGCCCTGAGGAGGGGCCTCATCCACTCTTCTCCACTTTCTTTCTTTCTTTTTTTTTTTTTTTAGATATTTTCTTTATTTACATGTAAATTTCTCCATTCCCAGTTTCCCCTCCAAAAAACAAAGAAACAAACAAAAACAACCAAAACAAACCCCTGTTGCCTCCCCCTTCCCCATGCCTGCCACCCCGCCCTCTCCCACTTTCTGGCCCTGGCATTCCCCTACACTGGGGCATAGAACCTTCACAGGGCCGAGGTCCTCTCCTCCTATTGATGATTGAATTTGCAATCCTCTACTATACACATGCTGCCTGAACAATCAGACCCCTCCATGTGCAGTCTTTGGTTGGTGGTTGAGACCCTGGGAGCTCTGAGGGTGCTACTTAGTTCATATTGTTGTTCGTTCTAAGGGGCTGCAAACCCCTCAGCTCCATTGGTCCTTTCTCTAACTCCTTCACTGGGGACCCTGTACTCAGTTCAACCATTGGCACCTACATGTGTTCCCAGCACTGCTATCTGCCATCTGTCAAGATCAGCAGCAGACCTGGGTGTATGTAGGCTGCATGCTCTGAGCATCTACAACTGTGAGATAAGCAGCCTGCTTCTACTGATCATCAGCAATCTCAGGTATGTTATTGTATTAAGCAAACAGAGCAATGCAGTGACTTACTTCCATTTTGGGTTGCTATCCCCAAAGACCCCCAAGTGAATAACTTGTAATAAGTAGAAATGTGATTGTTCAAGGCTGTGAGGACTAGAGGGTCCAGTATCAAAGTATTGACATTTGGTTAGGGTCTGTTTTGTTCTTGGAAGGTGAGAGGATTAGATGGTAAGGGGGAACATACCTCACTTTGTGGTAACTTATCAATGTTACCCATGAAGGTGGACCCCTCGCGGTCGGATCCTCTCTTAATACGATTGCAAAGAAACCTAGGTTTCAGCCCAAGTTTTAGAGGGACAGAGGGACAAGTATTTAAACCATAATACTTGAGGTAGTTTCACAATTGGCTAGATAAAAATAGGTTATTTATCTCTGTCAGTCTGTTCTACCATGTGTTTATTGAATCTGGGTAGGTTGGGAGAATGGGGAAGAGCTGGTAGAGACTCAATGGAGTTTATCATCCTTGCAACACTTTGTATCATATTATTTTTATTCTTGAGCTGTTCTTGGTATGTGTCTGTCTATTTCATTTGTATTTGCCTTTCTCTACCATAAATTTTATTTATCTCTTCTGTATATGCTGAGTCTTTGAAATCAGCAATGTTAGAATTACTCTGTGCTTCTGTGAGAAGCAGTGAAGGCTGATGATGCCACAGTCACAAACTCAATTGCCTTCAGGGCCAGGACATGTTATGTGAGTGAGCAGTGAGGCACAGTGTTAGAAGGGGAGCAAAGGCTACAGAAACTAAGAGTGCCTGCCCAGCCTAGGGGCATTCCAATGTGAAGGCTCACACCGCTCCTGCCAGTCCAATTTGGCCTTCCAGCAACTGGTTTGTAATTCTCAGTGCCCTTAATTCTTACTGCAGCCCTGTGTGAGATGTTGGGGGTGACAAGGAAATTAGCAACATTTGTTTGTGAAGTAATTGAAACACAGGATAGTAACTTTGCAAATCTCACACAGAAATGCAGCTTCATTGGAAGTGCATGAGCAAGATCAATTCTTTTAAAAATGTATTTTCAAATATTTTGAAGTGATCTTTGCATAGTTTATGTTTCAAGGCAGTAACTAGGTAACTCAGAGATGTCTGATGATTTGCATGTACACACTCGCATAGACATATTATTTTTTTGATTCATTCATAATTACCTAGGGAAATTTGCCATCTCCTAAGAGATTTTGGCTAATATATGGCCAACCTTGCTTTATAGAAAATCTGGCCTCAAAGGGAGAATTGCCCCTTTCTTCAATATCTTACCAGTCCCCCCTCCCAAGACTATGCTTTATTTGCTATTATTACTATTAGCTTTGGGGTGGAGGAGAAGGCTGGGTAACAGATGCTAGGATCCGCTTTTAATGTGAATACTTTGAAATTTTTATTCACTTCTAGTACAAGCCGAGAAGTAGGCAAAGCATATTCTGCAAATCAAGCCCGTTAAAATTCCACGGCAAAGCACAGACTTGACTGACTGCAAGTGGAGCTGTCAGCTCGTACAGGCATCACTGTCAAAGGGCCGTGTCATCTGTCAGTGCTGGTTCCAGCTCACTGTTCCACATAGAGGCAATGCACTGTTGCCTCCCAATTGATAACACGCTGCCAGAAGCATGCTACTTTCTCATCCGTCTTCTTGTAGCTGTCAAAAATGGAATCCATTAATTAGTTTGTTCTTGTGAATTTTAGTTGTTCAGAAGACATGTAAATTTCAAAGTAAGACAAATAAAAATTCCTATCCAAACCACGATGCCAATAAGGGCTCAAAACCCCAAAGTGGCAGCTCTTCCTGACAGTAGCAAAACTGACCAGCTAAATTCTGCCTTAAGTGAATGTAATGATGTGGCTAGTTTCCCATCCCTTTTAATGAGGGCAAGCTTCCCAAGGCAGTAAAAGGAGAATCCAAGTTAGAGCATCTAGTGGGAAGACGCCCTAAGCTTTGCTCTAACTAGTCAGGCTGTTTGACACAACTTAGGGAGCCTGGTTGCTGCTGCTCCTGGATGATTACCTTTCTGTGTTTTATTCCTCTCCAATGGCTTTCAAAAAAGTTTGATGGACTTTACTCCCCTCATATTAAGGATCCCACAAAGCAGGAGCAATTCTATAAACTCCATGTATGCTCATGGAAGTCCCCTCCATATCCCAATACAGGGTATATATATATAAATAAATTGAAAGAATTATATATATAAAACCTTGAAAGTATATTGTACAATCCTTATATCTAACCCAATGTTTTGTTAACATGAACATGTTTCAGCCTGACTCAGCTTTTTTCTTTCTTTCCATCTTTTCACATCAGCAAATAAAAACGGAAGCTGACTTATTTTATTATATTCAATTCATTATGTCCTTGGTAAGTGACTGTTCTTCATAACTCTCTGCACTAGGTACTCTTGGAAATGGAAACATGATTAAAATACAGCTTTTGTCTCAAGAAGTTCTTAGAGAAAGAACCAGTGAAACACACACACAACACTAATTTGAGATGGGTTTCAGAAAGTGCTCATGAGACTTGGGAAGTGAGACAGAGAGGTAAACTGTAGTTCTGGGGACCTGAGATGGGTTGATGTAAGACTTGAGTGTGTACAAAAGGTAAGTTTATCCTGGTGAGTCTACTGCTATTTCAAAACTCACGTTAAAATCTACTCTCTGAGGAGATGGAGATAGAGCCTTCTGGAGATGACTGAATCAAGAGAGTGGACCCCTCATGAATGGTATTACTACTCTTACAAAAGAAGTCCCTGAAAACTACTATCACCTTTAGCATCATGTAAGAGCATGAGAACAAGGTGTCATTGCTCAGGCTGTGGGGCTGAACTAGATATGGAATCTGCGACTGCCTTGAGCAGGGACTCCAGCATTATGAGAAACAAATTTCTGTCACCTCTAAACTACCCAGTCCACGGTATCTTGTTATGGTTTCTAAACAGACTAAGGCAACCATAGCACTTCCTGTCATTTTGTTTTGTGGACAAGAAAGGATACAGTAAAGAAGCCACCTCATGAATGACACAAAAGCACAGGTAAAGAAGCACTGAGAAGAGTTTTAAAGGTGACAGGATGAGAGCTTGCTTGGCATAGCACAGGGAGACTTCTCTGACGGAAAGAGCCTTGTAAGCCCTGTGCATTTTACCACAGCTAGCAAATGTGGATTTCCCCTTTCTGAAACATGTATGAGGAAGGAGCAACAGTTTGGAACACAAATAAACAGTAAATATAACCTAAAATATCTTCCTCAAATATTTTTTCTCACTTCCAGGTTTACATATTGTGAGTAAAAACACAATGTAGAACTGGAAGTACAACACTGGGATGAAAAGACACGATAGAAATAACTCAGCAACGTAGACTCCTCCGTGCTTAAGGAATTTCTGATTCTTTTGACGTAAACAGAACACTAGGTCGGAAATGTCCTAAGGTCCAGGAAAGATTTCACATTGTCAAGTTCACACAATGTAGAAGAGTGCATGGCTCCTATAGGAACTTGGTCTTCATTTGCTGAGACACTCTTGGCAAACCTATGGATAGCAGTCACCTCAGAAGAATAAGCCCTGCTCTGCTTAGCCCCAGTCTGCTGCAGGATGTGAGGGATGACTGCTGGAGATGAAGTTCTGTTAGAAAACTAAGGTCCAAAAAAACAGCCACGGGTTCATCATGTAGACAATTTTTTTAGTTAATTGGATGGCAGTCATTGTTTTGATTTGACTGGCAAGGGAAGAAGAAGCACATTGATAGGGGGAAGAATGAACTAGCCACAGGGTGTTTGAAATTTCCATGTTTCTTGCCATAAAATGCTAACAAGATAGTTGGTTATATCTAGAAAAAAAAATTAACAGAACTGTGAAGTTCATTCAGTGCCCCTAATCTAGCCAGTTTAAATAATTCAGTAAACAAATGAATGTGACTGCTTTCACAGTGCAGCAAGCCATATCTGCAACTTCTACACCCTTTGCGCTGGCATGTATGAGCCTAGTCTTGGTATATACAGAGGTTCAAGATACTAGGCAATGGCTTTACCTATGGCTAGTACAGTTAGTTGTTAAGATGTATCAAAACAATAGGAGTCAGTACAAGAACTTCTCTGGGTCAAAACAGCAAGGTGAAAACCATGAATCTATGTTAGTCGCTAAGAGAACAGTACGGATGGAAGCTGGAACAAGATCTAAGCTCTGTAATGACCCATGCCTAGGTCTGCATCCAAGAGTGGCGGGTCCCCTTCTGGGAACAACAATAATCCTTAGCTGCTAGGTAAAAGAGAGAGAGGTCAGGGCTTCAGGCTTGGGAACTCTTGGAATATGTGAGGGGTACTTCAGCCAGAGGCCTTTACCACAGGTACCAAAAGCACTTGAACAACCCACCAGTCACAACAAATGCTAATCCCTTGGGGAAAATGCCTACAATGTGGGCCTAGAAAACTTATTTCTATTCAGGAGGAGTTTCTACTGAGTACTCAGTGTGATTTGGAAAATCTCTTAGCTAGTATTGGTCCAACAAGTCCCCTCCTGCACCCCCCCCCTCACCCCAGGGTTCAGAAAATCCATGGTGACCTGGATGACTCCTAGCGGGTCTAGGGTAATCCTTGCTTGCCTTAGATAAGATCAGCTAGTCCTTGTTGGGAACACATATTACAAAGAGGGAACAGATGACTTCCTTCAACCTTCTTAGGCATCATTCTTCTATGAACCACCCATGTACCTTTTATGCAAGTTCTTTTGTTTGGGTGGTTTCTGTTTTTTCTTAACATCAAAATCTTTTTGCCTTCATGCTAGTCCCACAGTTACCAGACAGATGTGAATCTGACTGTATTATTTGAACACTCTAATCACGTCTGTCTATAAGCAATTCCTTCCTTTCCTCTTTCTCCTTGTCTTTCCTATTATCAACTACTAGCCATATTTTTTCCCCAACAGCTGTTTACTGAAACCCACTGTTTGCCTCACCAGGTGCTAAAGAGGAGAAGGATACTCAAGTGGCAATCATTTTAATATTAAACTGCATTCCAGTAATTCAGAAGAGCTCCTCAGGACTTCTCCTCGCATGGCAGCTCCTTTCACTTTGCAGAGTTTCCTGTGGAGGATAGATGTTTCTCACAGGGGAAGATTCTGCTGGAAGAATATTAGTCTTAAGAGAACAGTCATTCCAATGAGTGGGCGGCACCCACTGACAGCGCAGGTGAAAGGGATGCTGAATGTTGGGACACTAAAGCTAGCCACTCTTCACATTGAGTGTGTGCACACAAACACGTGCCCTTGTGCACTCATGTGCATGCGTATGCACGAGAGAGAGAGAGAGACCGGGACACCTACGTAGAAGCCAGAGAACAATTTGCAGTAGTTCATTTTGTCCTTCTGCCATGTGGGTTCCAGATATTGAACTCAGGTTGTCAGGACTGGCGGCAAGTTCCCCTATCATTTGAGCGGAGGACCTGAGGCCTTTCTTTTCACATGGCTGGGTTGGTAATCCTGATGAGCATGGGCCACTGGAACATCTTACATAACTAAATGCTATCTGGGGAACAATTTCCAATGTCTCCAGCGTCAGAGGTTCAATCATCAAATGACTTTTATTTCATGGTTGTTAGGTATAACTTGAAAGTAGTCTTTCACTTGAGATGAACACTTTCTAAAGTTGAGCACACTTGTGAATAGTGTAAGCCTAGCCGTGTCCTTTCCATTAGAGAAATCCCTTAGAAATCACTGTTGCTCTTTTTTTTTTAACAGTTTATTTTTATTTTTAATAATGAGCATACTTATCCCTATGAACTTCTGACGGAAAGAAAGACAGCACTTTTGCAACTGTTTATAAATAACATAGAAGATCTATTAACCTAATTTCTATATGTATGCTTTCCCCTCCCGGTCGAATGCTTTTCTCTTTCATTAGAGTCAACTTCCTATGACCTTTAAATTCAGTTAGAAGAGTTAATCTTCTGGTTAATCTGGACCAATTGGTTTCTGAAACACCTCCCAGTGACAAACCATTATTTCGAGTTCAGCTTTTAATTGGTTAGAATGTTATTGCTGCAAGATCCAGTAGCTGTCAGATTTGCCTGCTAGCCAGTCTGTGCTTTCTGGACACATTCCAAGTCATTAAAACAGCATCTCCTGCTTGAACCTGGGCTATTTATCCTAACCCCAAGCCCAATGTTCTTGCCGGTTCTAATTTAATTAAGGCCCGAGGAATGTCGGAGGATGCCCCAATGAAGAGGAGGGACAAGTAGACTTTTGAAAAGCAAAGTCTGAGGCCTTTTGTGTGTTAAATGCTACTTTATAATGATTAGATGAAAATGTCTTGCAACTCACAACTTAGCACTGATGCAAAATGTATGTTCTCCTATGCCCTTTACTCCAGTTTTGAATTTTTGTCTATATTAAAGAACTAAAGGCATGAATTACATCACAGTTGGAATGATACTAATCTAGCTGGACATGGTGCCTCTTGCCTGTAAGCATAGTTACTCGAGAAGCTGAGAGGAGAATTCCAAGTTTGATGCTATTCTAAACTATAAGATGAATTCAAGGCCAGCCCAGGATATAGATAAGACACTCTCTCAATAAACAAGCAAGCAAACAGATGCTGGTCTGATGTTAAGTGCAGAGACAACTTTTGACAATTATTTCATTCTTCTAAGTAATAGAAAACCTTGTATTTCTTCTGAGTTTTCTATTATTTTTCCTGAAGTATAATTAATAATTATGCTTCAATATAATATAGAGACTGGAAAATATACACACCTATTCTAGTCATTCTCCTTTTCAACAATTACAAAATCAGATCATCCATATACATTTCTTCTCACTTGTATATATGTAAGAACAGTGCTGCTTGTGAGCTTTCCATCAGGGGTCTAGACTAAGGTTCTCCCAACTAAGCTGGCTGACCTTGCTTAAGGTGTTCATGTTCTCTGCCTTCTAGTTGCCTCTTCTACAACATGTTAATATTCTCCTTATTTAAAAATTTTCTAATTGATGAATACTAACTCTAACACGTATATAAAATATTTTGAAGTACTAACATTATGATTCTAAATTTTATTAGAAAAATTCAAGTTGGAACTGGACTGGAAGGTTCCTCCCTGCTGGCTATCCCTCATAGTGCCAGAGGATGCCAGGCAGGATGTTGGAGAATTTTCAACAGTCCTACTGAGCTTTCAACAGTCCTGCATGAAGCACTACGTCCCTACTAAGAAAGATGTGCTACCGGGTACAATAGTGGCAAGTCTGTTTGGGGGATAGCCAACAGTTTTTGATTGAATTTGAAGCCTGCTTCACAGAAATTCACAACTAGCCCTATAAACCCTATCATAGCCCATGGCTGGGGAGGTTATAGACCCCAGTGGAGAAGCTAATGCTGTTGTTTTCCTAAATGGACATGGTACGACCATCAGGTTGCCTTCTATTAACTATATTCAGACCAATCAATTAGTGGTTCTGTCAGCTTTAGTAGGGAACCTTAATTTTGGTAATGAACATTAGTAACTGCAGTTTCATATCTTTTCAAAATGATGAAACTAATTGATAAATGAATGCTCAGACACACATGGAATATCTACATCACCCCACCAAGACTCAGGAAACATCACAGAAGAAGGAACATGAAAAATGTAAGACCCAGAGAGAGGTGGAGAGTGATGTGAACTCTGACTTCCAGGAATTTCACTATTGCACTCACAGTAATCATGATTATTTCTACACAATCTGTACAAGACTGAGTCTATAAGCATCCTATGATGGTGGGGAGAGGAGCTCTTGAAGCTTCACCTCTTCCTGAGGGGTTGCATGCAATTGATGGTTGATGGGGGAGAGAGAGACATTGTCTTCACTGGTGTAGCCAATTTTAATGTGCCTTTGGAGGCATCTTTCTATGACTTTTGTAGCCAACTTTAGTGAAACCCATTGGGTCAAAAACTGACTACATGAAAACAAGAAGACTAACCTACACATCTTGGATCCCAGGACAGAGGCAGGTGGATCTCTGTGAGTTTGATGCCAGTTTGTTCTTCTTAGCAAGTTCCAGGACAGTCAGGGCTATATAGAGACATCTTGCCACAAAATAAGTAAGAGAATGTGTTGGGAAGAGCAAAAGGGTCAGTGAAAGTAAGAGGTGTACAAAACAGGGTCCAAGTAAGAGGGAGGGAAAGGAGTAGTGAGGGCTTGGGAGATGGGTCAGCAATTTAGAGCATTTGCTGCTCTTGAAGAGGACCTGAGTTCAGTTCCCAGCACTCATATGACAGTTTACAACTGTCTATAACTCCAGTTCCAAAACTCCTACATCCTCCATGGCACACATATAGTATACAACCATGTGTGCAGGCAAAACATGCATGCACATAAAATAAATCTAAAGAAAAATGTATCAAGCATGACTGTCCTCTGAGAGGCTTCACCTAGCAGCTCTCTAAAGCAGATGCAGAGACACATAGCCAAACATTGGACAGAGCTCAGAGACTTATGAAAGGGTTGGAGGAAGAATTGAGGGCCCTGAAGGAGATAGGAACTCCACCGGAAAACCAACAGAGTTAACTAACCTGGACCCTTGGAGGCTCCCAGAGACTCAGCCACCAACCGAAGAGCATACATGGTCTGGACCTAGTCCCATGGCACATATATAACAGATGTGCAGCTTGGTTTTCATGTGAATCTCCCAACACCTGGAGGGGAGCTTTCCCTAAAGTTGTTGTCTGTCTGTAGAATCTGTTTTCCTAATTGGGCTGCCTTGTCTGGTCTCAGTAGGAGAGGACACACTCTGCCCTGCAGAAATGCGATGTGCCAAGGTGGGGGATACCAAGAGTGGGCTCCACCCTCTCAGAGAAGAAGGGGAAGGGGATTGTGAGAGGGATGAGAGAGAAGGGGATTGGAGGATGATGGCAGTCTCAATGTAAAGTGAATAAATAAATAAATTAATCAATTAAAAAAGAAAGTATAATGGAGGGGGCTGAATATCATCAAAATACATTATATATGTATAAAAATAGAAAATATAATGAAAACCATTATATATAGTTACACACGAAGATAAAAATGTTATAAAGAAAAACACAAAATAAAACACTGATCCAACAGGCAGAAGCAGCCATATTCATTTCAGTGGAAAATTGTCTCCCTTTTTGGATTATTCTCTTCCCCCTTCACTCAGCCCGACCCTGTTCACCCTCTCCTTGAGTGGCTTAGACCTTAGAGCACCTGCTTCAGACTACTCTGGGCATCGTGTTCTTTGTCCTCGGTTGGCCTGATATCTTCCCCATGTGATGTTCTCTTCCTTGTGCTGGAAGGAAGATTCTACAAAATGTTAGAGCCAAGATGGCTTCTGGAACTCAGACTGCTGCCAGGAGGGTGGCCTAGAGAATGTGGCTGCTCACTTTGCTGTGCAAGCAGGACGGGCTGCCGCTTTATATTAACATCCACTTTGAAGAGGAGATGGGTGGACTCCATGGCACTGAGATGAAACGGGCTCTGGGAGAGTTTTCTATGAAGACTCATTGTTGTGTTTTATAAAAAGATAAAGAGAGAAGGAATATGTTTGGTGGATGTGTAGTCAGGTGTGGGAAAAGAGGGGGTGCCTCTGCAGGCCCTGAGGGACCAGCCACGAGATAATAGAGTTTATTCAGGACATGGGGAGGGTGGTTGAGAGAAAGGCAGAGAGAGAGAGAAGGAGAGACAGAGAGAGACAGAGAGAGACAGAGAGATAGAGACAGAGACAGAGAGACAGAGAGAAAGAGGAAGAAGAAGGAGGCAGAAAAGGAAGAGGAGGAAGAGGAGGAGGAGGAGGAAGAGCAGAAGGAGGAGGAGGAGAAGGAGGAGGAAGAGCAGAAGGAGGAAGAGAAGAAGAAGAAGGAGGAGGAGGAGGAGGAGGAGGAGGAGGAGGTGGAGAGAGAAGGAAAGAAGAGGAGGGGAGTAGAGGCCGGGCATGAGCACATGGTGAGAGGGGGAGGGGAACGCAGAGAGAGGGAGGAGGAGCAAGAGGACAGAGCAAGAGCAAGAGAGCAAGAGAGAAAGAAGAGGGGGCAAGCAGCCCCTTTATAGTGAATCAGGCACACCTGGCTGTTGCCAGGTAACTGTGGGGCAGAGCCTAGACTAAAGGCCAACACTCGTCATTTTGACAATAATATGCTAATAAATAGTTTAAAGCATCATTTAGGACAGCGAGTAGCACACAGATGTTGTTAAGGAGAAAGTGGATAAAACAGGATGAAGGACTTTGGAAAGAAGAGCGAGGACGTGATGCAGAAGGAAGGAGGAGGAATAAGTAGCATTAAAAGTGATTGAAAAAGCCACAGGAAAACATTTTCTTATGTTTACTTAAATACATATCTAATATACAAGTTTATGTAGGGTGTGTGTGTGTGTAGGCTCATGCATGTACATGAGTGCATATAGTTTATATGAAGTGACTCCATCTGGGGTAATAACACTCCACGAAGATCCATAGACTATCTAACAAAACCCCACTGCCAGGCATGGGAAACTTCAAGTTGTTGGCCCAGGGAATCCAGAGGTAGTGGACACATGCAGGAGATCAGTATTTGCCAGACTTGACCAGAGTCGTATATACATATTCACCACAGCTATGACTACATACACAAGACCTGCATAAGATCAAACCAGGCAAAATCTCTTATGACTGGAAGAGGGACTCATGAAATTGCAATAGGGGCCCTTGACAGCTGACAGCTGCTAGGGGAGTAAGAGTTGGTTTTCTGCAGACACATGGCTGCTCCACATACTCCAGTGCAAGCCTTTAATACATGCACATACAGATGAGAAGTGCACGCAGTGGGTCTAAAACACAAAGAGCACGTGATGTTTTGAGGAAATAACAGTGGAGCACAGGAAAAGGTACCAGAGGTAAGAAGGAGCAGGGTGAGTTAGCTTAAAACACATTGCATGCATGCATGAAATTCTCATCGATACAAAGCTAAGAACTAAAAATGAATATATTAAAATGAGAACAATTTGAGGATCTATGCACAATATGTTGTGCATATATGAATACACACCCTGTCTCTGAATTTAATAAGAAGCAATACTTATTTTTTTTCCTGTACTCTTCAAATTGTATCATTTATGGAAAGACTTCCCATTAGAATTGAGACCGGAAAGGACAGATCCCTGTTGGCATTTTGCCTACAGAAGAATTTCAGAACATGACCAGTGTACCAGTTAAAAATCAATTATGTACATAGAGAACCACAGCTGGCCCAGGGCTGGAATCTACTGTAAAACTTCTGGAAAATTGAAACAAAAAAAATATGCTAAGTTCTTGTAGTAGAGGAGGAATGTTCTTTCAGTAGAATCAGATTATTCACTTCTTGTATTCTGAAGACAGATCGGAACAGTAAGTATCTCCAATAAATTCTGTGTCGTCACATGACTATATCCTATAGAACTGTCTCTTCTTTATGTTACAGATATTGAGAATCATGGATGTTGGTGAAGCAACCCCTTCATCAAGCTTTGCAAAAGTTAGACACGGACATTAAAATATCTTGTATATACTGTGTTTTTCCTACATATATACACCTACAAATAAGTTTTTGTTTATAAATTAGGGATTAATAGCAAATAACAATAAGCTAGGACAATTTGCTATAATTAAAGTTTTATAAATTCTCTCTTATCCTCTCCCCTCTACATAACCCCCTTTCTCTTATTAACCCACGTGGATAATAAGCATACTTCGGTAATATCACAGTGTGTATGCTCCAGTAATCCTTACTTCGCTCAGTGATGCCCTAAAGCATGAAAGCAGCAATGTTAGCAGTTCTGATGTATTCAGTTCTATGTTTTGTTAAGAAGGTGGAAATGTCTGGTTTAAAAATTTAAAATTTGAAGAAATACAGGAGAACACAGGTAAAGAGCTAGAAGCTCTTAAAGAGGAAACACAAAAATCCCTT
>NW_022196896.1:15262904-15275913 GCF_008632895.1 Mastomys coucha
ATGTTAACAAATTCAGATAAACTGAAATCATGTAACTTTTCTCATCATAATGCAATAAAAGTTTTTTTAAAAAAAATTTAAAATTTGTATGTTCACGTTGCTATCATAGACAATTCTTCTATTTGTTAAATCATGAAAAAAAAAAAGACGAAGCTCATGCTAGACTTATTAGCCAATTTTGAGTAATTGAAATCTCAGCTAGAGAAACCCCAGATAAGGCTAACACAAGTCTGCTAAGGGAAGGAGAAGTAGACAATGCGATTAGATGGAAAGTAGAGAAATCTATTACTGCTACAGTACAGGTTATACTGGAAAGAACTGTTTGAGTAGGACTCTATTTGCCCAGGTATTAAGACCTCTTAAGACCAAGAGTTTCTATATACCTAAAGAAACCATTGAAGAAAGGAGGAACCCACTAAATATGAGAGGATCTTCATCAGCTATCTCTCTGACAGAAGATTAATATCCAGAATATACTAAGAAAACAAAGAGTAGAGGAAACAAATGACCCAGTTAAAAAGTGACCTGTGGTCTAAATAGAGTTCTCAACAGAAGAACTAAAATGGTTAAGAAATCTCTCAAAAAGTGGTTAGCAATTAAGGAAATGCATATAAAAACAACTTTATGATATTTCATCTCACTACAGTCAATGGCTAAGATTGAGAAAACCTCTGAAAACAAAGGCTGGAGACATTATGGCAAAAGAGAAACCTTCATTCACTCTTTTTTGGAATGCAAATTGATGCGGTCACTCTGAACATCAGTATAGAGAATTCTTAAAATAAATCGAGAAATCTACCGTAAGAGCCAGCTATGTCACTCCTTAGCATATACCTAAAGGGCTCAACCTCCGGCTCCATAGATACTTGCTCAGCAGCATTCATTGCTGCCCTATTTGCAATAGCTGGAGACTGGAATTAAGCTAAATGTCCTTCATCATCTGAATTAAGAATGAAAATTGGGCACATGACACAAAATGAAAAAATATTCTGCTCTAAAGAAAGCTGAAATTACAAAATTTATAGGTAAATAGATGGACCTAGAAATGATTACACTGGACGAGGTAATTCAGGCCAGAAAGACAGATTCTGCAGGCTTTCTCTTACATGCATTTCCTAGCTCCAAATCTTCAGACATGTGTATATACCATGAAGTAAACACAGAAAAACCAGAAAGGTATAAAGGAGCCATTGAATGTGGGTGTGGGTGTGGGTGGGAAATGGACATGAGAGAGAAATAGCAGGATACAGGTTACATGGTAGGGGAAAAGTGAAGACAGGGAAGGGACTCTAAATGGAGAGAAGGTCAAGGGTCAATGAAGATGGAGAAGGAGGGAAGATTGAAGAACACATAACCCCAAAGCTACTTGATAAAACCTCAAGGAATTATATTATTTTATATTTAACTAAAATTGTACACAATATTATATATATATGCCACTTGAGATGACAACACTCCTCATAAGAATCATAGACTAGAAAAAAAAAAAAAAGCAGGCACAAGAAACTTCCTTTTGAGGTTGGTTAGGGTAATCTAAATGACTCCCAAAACAATATCGGCTATATTTGTTGCATTAAAATCCTCTCAGAGTTGAAGGCAAGCTCCTGTCCCTGAGGGCACTACCCACTTAAGACCCAGAACTTAAATTATTTAAGTTGGATCTAACCTGGAAACATCCAGGTTTAACTTGTGGTTTAACTTTCGTAGCTGGTACTATGAAAGAAAGTACTATGTAAGCTGCCAAGGTAGGAAAACAACCAATAGTTTCATCTACTTGTGATGCTTATGAATCACAACAACGGCCAGCATGACAAGATAACTGTAAAAGTGCAACTGGACACAATGCAAAAATTAATGGCTTCTGGGGATCCCAACACCAATAGATACATTTGCAGCAGCATAGTTTCTGCATCTATTGCCCAGGGACTTACAGAAGAGGGGACAGAAAGATGGTAAGAGAATACTAGGGAATCTGCCGTGAAACTGCTTCTCTTAGAAATGGCTGTCTGTAGAACCAAGACTAGAAAAATGACAATATCAATAGGCATGTGAAGTGTAAACTTCTAATTATTTGGAAAGTTAGGGCAAATAATGGTTTGCTGGGGCACACAGGTGAAAGGATGTCTTGTTAAAGCAACTGCATGAAAGACTGTTTTCCTGAAGCAGACACAGGTGAAAAGGTGTTTTGATATAGCAAACACATGAGAGGACTCTTGATGACAAAGTATAAATATGAAACCACAGACAGTGAGAGATGAGCACTGAGCCTTGCTTTGGTTTGCTCCACCTTGCTATTCTTTGCTAAAGACACACAAGTACTGGGTGCCTTATATAGCGTTGTTGAGTTCAACTTGTGATAATGTTTACCATTGAGAGAAACTCACCCAAGAACTGCTTGTGAGGTTCCTGTGGCAGCTTTCCACTTCAACAGCCTCCCCTCAGACAGGTTGGTGAACCTAGTGGTTCAGGATTGAACTACAGCTGCTTGGTGTCTGCCTGCCTAGAGGACTGGTCTGCAGCTGCTAAGTCTCATTTGGTGTTTGCTATGGGACTGACCTGCTGTCCGAGAAGATCGAGGTCACTCCCAAAGAACCATTGCTGAACAGGTCCCCTTCCCCCATATCCTAATAACTTCCTTCTACTACCTCTGCTGGTTGGTGTGTTAGAGGAGAGGTTGTACCCTTATTAAAAGTAGGTTGCGAAAAAAATGTATGCCCACAGACATGCTAATGTAGAAAGCAGAAAATCTCATGGAGACCTACCTCTACACAAAGAAGCATAAGTAACTAACTGCTGAGAGAGGGAGAATTAACCTATCCCATGAATGAGCTCTCGATTGGTTATCTAATACAAATGGTCAGCCCTGAAACCAACAACACACACAAACAACAAAAGTGGTCTCAGGTTATATTTGAACACACACACACACACACACACACACACACACACCAGTATAAATTGAAGCAATAATAATGAAAAAGAAGATATCAACTGTGGGTCATGGGAGGAGTTAGAAGAGGAAAAAAAGGATAAACAATATAATGATATTTCAGTTCAAGATTTAAACATAAGAAATCTATTGCCTGGGTTCCTCTGCTCATCGTCAAGCCTGCTAGCCAGCTCATATATGCATTGTTAGAATCACCTTTTCCTCTTCCCCTTTCCACTCACTCATTACTGTTCTCATCTATTGTATCTACTCCTTACTTATTCCTGCTTACCTGTACCAGAGACACCCAAAGGATGGCTTGACTTTTTCATGCCCTTCTGGAAGACAAGATTCTAAAATCTTTGGAATATAGGAATTTAAAGTAGCTGTCACAGCCACTGATTTAGTGAATTTTAATTAATAGACAATACAAAGCACTTAAAGACACTGATGCTAAAACTCTTAGGGCAAACTCCCACATTTCCTTTTCTACTGCTGGAGAAGGCTGTTCAAGGTAAACATGAAATTAAAATACATAAGAGTGTGGAGAGGGAAAACAGGTATCGGTATGACTGTAGTAATTACCCCCTGGTGTGAATTGACATATGTTGCTATTAAATAAAGTAGATGATACAGTAAATGATGCTTAAAAAACAAACCTTTAGCTATCTGAGAAGAATTAGTGAAATGCATCAGAGGGCAGGAATATTGGCTCTTTGTGTCTACAGGTAGGCATTTGATATGTCCTTGTTAGAAAAGTGAGTGACAACTATTAATCAGCACAGTGCCTAGGGAAAATAGCTCTTTCCGCAGCATTGGCTATTTGTTTATTGGCTATTTAAGTATGCTCTATGCAATATGTATACTTAAATGAGCTAGAGTGGGCTCAGCACTATTTTGGCTTCTCTCCTCCCTTTGTGGCTACTGTGTTCTTTGCTTAAAACAGAGGGCAGCGGAAGCCACAGCTTAGAATGCACCACGGGGAAGGAAGTAAACATAGGACTTCTTTGACCCAGTTTTAAAAGAATGACCAAAAACTCTGGACAGTTCCGGGTATATAACACGACCAGCGTGGGATGTGATTACATGCCATCTACCGCAGCAAAACACTTCTGGCTGCTTAGACTGCATATTGCCGAAGTCCCATTGTCCAATAAGTTGTCTGGGCTCCTGACATCTGATTCCCAGGAACTCACGTCTCTAGCTCCCTGCGGACTGGTCACTAAAACTCCAAAGACAGAAAGAAATGTAGAAAACAGCTCTGCTTGATGGCCACTCTCTGAAAAGGAAAATGTCAATTGACCCTGCCTTGTCCTTAAAGTCAGGCCCCAGTCACAAATTCATTAGACATTAATTTAAAGGACCTCTAGACCCAAAGAGGAGAGAACTATTTGACATTGTGACAGAAATATTAAATATGAACAAGTTTTGCACATTTATAGAGATTTTGGCAAAGTGGGCTGTTGGAGTGCACTAGAATTCCTGGTTTCTGACTGGTTCAGGCCTGAAAGACTTGGTCTGTTACGGTTGTTGTGTTAGAATCTTGGCTTGAGTCCAGACAGACCACACCAGGCCAAAGCAGTTCCATGTGGCTAAGGTTTATTCTTAGGGGAAGAGGGTGGAGGTGAAGAGAAGCGGGGAAAAGAGAGAGAGAGGTCAGAGGGTCTGCCTTTTATTTGGATCATTACATAGTGGCTTGCAGGTAAAGGTGGGAACTGAGCCAAGTGGATTCTGCAAATGTATGGCCGTTGCAATAGCCACAGATGTGTAGGTCTCTGTCGCCTATGTGTGATGTCACTGGGTTCTGAGCCAGTCTGCCACGTTGCTTTTTTCTTTCTTTCTTTCTTTCTTTCTTTCTTTCTTTCTTTCTTTCTTTCTTTCTTTCTTTCTTTCTTTCTTTCTTTCTCTCTTTCTTTCTTTCTTTCTTTCTTTTATCTTTCTTTTTTTTGTTTGTTTGTTTTAGATATTTTCTTTATTTACATTTCAAATGATATCTCCTTTCCCAGTTTCCCCTTCGGAAAAAAAAAACAAAAAACAAAACCTGCCCTCCCTCCTCCCACTGCTCACCAATCCACTCTCTCCTACTTCCTGGCCCTGGCATTCCCCTACCGTGAGGCACAGAACTTTCACAGGACCAAGGGCCTCTCCTCCCATTGATGACTGACTAGGTGATCCTCTGCTATACATATGCTGCTGGAGCCATTAGTCCCACCATGTGTACTCTTAGGTTGGTGGTTTAGTCCCTGGGAGCTCTGAGGGTACTAGTTAGTTCATACTGTTGTTCATCCTAAGGGGCTGCAAACCCTACAGTTCCTGGGGGTCCTTTCTCTAGCTCCTTCATTGGGGACCCTGTGCTCAGTCCAATGGATGGCTGTGAACCTCTACTTCTGTATTAGTCAGGTACTGTCAGAGCTTCTCAGGAGACAGCTATATCAGGCTCCTGTCAGTCAGCACTTGCTGGCATCCACAATAGTGTCTGAGTTTGCTGACTGAATATGGGAAGGATTCCCAGGTGGAGCAGTCTCTGGATTGTCCTTCCTTCAGTCTCTGCTCCATAGTTTTTCTCTGCAACTCCTTCCATGGGTATTTTGTTCCCCCTTCTAAGAAGGAATAAAGTATCTACACTTTGGTCTTCCTTCTTGAGTTTCTTGTGGTTTGTGGATTGTATTTTGGGTATATTTGGGTATACCAAGCTTCTGGGCTAATAGTCATTTATCAGAGAGTGCATGACATGTGTGTTCTTTTGTGATTGGGCTACCTCACTCAGGATGATATTCTCCAGGTCCATCCATTTCCTAAATTCATAAATTCATTGTTTTTAATAGCTGAGTACTACTCCATTGTGTACATTTACCACATTTTCTGTATTCATTCTTCTGTAGAGGGACATCTGAGTTGTTTCCAGTTTCTGGCTATTATAAATAAGGCTGCTATGACCATAGTGGAGCATGTGTCCTTATTACATGTTGGAGCATCTCTGGATATGTGCCCAGGAGTGGTATAGCTGAGTCCTCTGGTAGTACTATGTCCAATTTCTGGAGGAACCGCTATCTTCTTTTAGTTTTGTTGGAAGATTACTTTCTTGCTTTTTCTAGGATGTAGTTTCCCTCTTTGGGTTGGAGTTTTCCATTTATTATGCTTTAAAGGGCTGGATTTGTGGAATGATATTGTGTAAATTTTGCTTTGTCATGGAATATCTTGGTTTCTCCATCTATGGTAATTGTGAGTTTTGCTGGATATAGAAGCCTAGGCTGGCATTTGTGTTCTCTTAGGGTCTGTCTGTATGACATCAGCCCAGGATCTTCTGGCTTTCATAGTCTCTGGGGAGAAGTCTGCCATAATTCTAATAGGTCTGCCTTTATATGTTACTTGACATTTTTCCCTCACTGCTTTTAATATTCTTTTCTTTGTTTTGTACATTGGTGTTTTGACTAATATGTGGCAGGAAGAATTTTTTTCTGGTCCAAACTATTTGGAGTTCTGTAGGCTTCTTGTATGTTCATGGGCATCTCTGTTTTTGTGGGTTAGGGAAGTTTTCTTCTATAATTTTGTTGAAGATATTTACTGGCCCTTTAAGTTGGGAGTCTTCACTCTCTTCTATTCCTATTATCTTTAGGTTTGGTCTTCTCATTGTGTCCTGGATTTCCTGGATGTTTTGGGTTAGGATCTTTTTGCATTTTGCATTTTTTGACTGTTGTGTCAATGTTTTCTATGGTATCTTCTGCATGTGAGATTCTCTCTTCTATCTATTATATTCTGTTGGTGATGCTTACATCTATGGCTCCTGACTTCTTTCCTAGGGTTTTTTATCTCCAGAGTTGTCTCTCTTTGTGATTTCTTAATTGTTTCTACTTCCATTTTTAGGTCCTAGATGGTTTTGCTCAGTTCCTTTACCTCTTTGGTAATGATATTGGATGATAGACTATATGGTATAGCGTGTGTATCCTGCATGGAAACCTCCCAGAGAATAAAAGGACTTTCACAAAAGGCTTTCCCGTAATTCTTTAAGGGATTTTTGTGTTTCCTCTTTAAAGGCTTGTACCTGTTTACCTGTGTTCTTTATGGGAGTTATTTATGTCTTTCTTAAATTCCTCTATCACCATGTGAGTATGAATTTAGATCCAAATCTTGCTTTTCGGGTATTCTGGGATATCCAGGACTTGCTGTGGTGGGAGTACTAGGTTCTGAAGAAGCCAAGTACTCTTGGTTTCTGTTGATAGGATTCTTGTATTTGCCTTTCGCCATCTGTTAGTCTCTGGTAATAGATGGTCTTGTCTCTGGCTGGAGCTTGTTCCTCCTGTGGGTCTGTAAGCCTGTGTCAGCACTCCTGGGAGATCAGCTCTCCCAGGTAAGACCTGTGGATCTTACCAAAGGGTTGTGGATCTGCCGTCCCTCCTGGGTGCAGATGGATGAATGAATGACCCTGTCCTAGTTGCTCTGCAGCTTCTGAGGCCAGTGCCCCCAAGCTGGTCCCACCTTAGAAAGTCACCGGAGAGAGTCACCAGAGAGAAAATGGTGATCTTGTCTAAGTCCCGGGATCAGAGCACTCCCTGGAGACCAGCTCTCCACTTTCAGAAAAGGGGCACAGAGGGCTGTGGATCAGCCATCCCTCCTAGTGTAGACAGAGGTAGAAAGGTACCACGCTGGTTCTTGATACCAACAACAGCCTGTCCAGCATTGGAATAAGGCAATACTGTTAGCATCCAGAACCTGCGGCAGATATATGGGTGGGTCCACAGACCTGTTGCCAGGGCAACGGCCACCATATTCCCAGAATCCATTGGGTTCAACTCCCACCTTTAACTGGGACTACTACGTCACAACCCGTATATATGAAACAATTCCTCCATTTCTCTCTCTCTCTCCCCTCTCTCTTTCTGTGCCGCTATCCCCCTACTCCCTGTCAAATAAACCTCTTGCACGTGGAACTATCTGGGCCTGGTGCGATACTTGCGGACGCGTCCTCCCAACACTCAAACACATCACATACGTTTTGCCAAATTAGCTGTAAACAATGTTTCAGAGTCACTAGTTTCATAAGGAAAAGAAATGGTGTAAGCAGAACTTACTAAGGTTCAGAGAAAGGTGATGGGTGGCCTTTTGTGAAAGTCTTTTAATTCTCTGGGAGGTTTCCATGCAGGATACACATGCTATACCATATAGTCTATCATCCAATATAGTATTGTAATTTTATTATAATATATTGTAATGCAGTTACAATAGAATCTTGGATGTATCATTTAAGATACATTCTAAGTTGTGGCTCTTGTTCTCTGTTTTAAACAAAGTGCACAGTAACCACAAAAGCAGGAGAGAAATAAAAATATTTACCAAGCCCACTCTAGCTTATTTTAGTATATTCATAGTGTAGAAAACAAATAGCAAATGTTTCTGAATGGCCTGTCATCCCTAGGCACTATGTTGTCACTCATCCTTGTAGCAAGAACTTTTCAAATACCTAACTTTAGACACAAGAAATTTGGGAGATTTGAAAGCCAATATTCACATCCAAACAATGTAGACATCGTTTACAGTGAATTTTGCAAAATTATGGCTTTGCTCCGATGTTTGACAGGTCTTAACAGACCAAGTCTTCCTAGGCTTGAGCCTTCTTCACTACCCTCTCTGTAAGCCCCAGTCAGAAAGCAGAAATTACTCTGGTCCATTTGCTTCTGTGTAAACCACTTCTTTTCATTTTCCTGTGCTATGTTTACCACTGGACTTAAGAAACAACTTCAGCTAGGCAACAGAAAGGCAGCAGCCCCCTTTGCTTGCCGCTTGGAGCACATTAGCTCATTGTGCAGTGGAGGTGCAATCTTCCTAGTTCTCAAGAAGTGGAGCTCTGAGGACAATATGTTGCCACTAGTGTAATCCCAAACCTGCTACCCTGCCTGTTAAGAGGCAGATCTGATGTGGGCTCTCCAGGAAGCTCCCCCCTCCTCCTCTCTCTTGCTGTCTTGCCACTCAACTTCTTGACAAACAATTGACCTCCTGTGGGACAGTAATGTAGTTTACTCACCATGATGGCTCACCAAAGAGACTTGTTGGTGTGAAAGGGAGGAATCTTGAGCCTTTTCTTCAAGAATGAGGAACTGCAATCCCAGGCTACAGTGGCCAGCCCTAGCATTACCCTTGGCCTACAAAAATCTCCACTTGAGTCTGTATTTGATCTTTTCTTCAATGACCCACAAAAATTTGGCAAAGTGGACTTTGAATTTCCCTCCAATAAGCCTACAAAGGCCCCCAGAAGATGTAGTAAAGGAGGTGGTGAGCCCCAGGTAGATTTCAGAAAAGAAAGTCGACTCCCAAAATAGGATTCTGGTAAGGTCAACAAGAGGAAATATAGAAGCAAAAGATAGCTATTGTCATATGATCAAATGTTGATCTAGCAAATAGTAATGTTGAGATAACTTCATATGCAGCATATATGAAATTATATATAATATATACATACATATATATGTATGTACATATGTATATATGTTAACGTTAGTCCTTTTAGCCACTTTGTTCTTTTTCTGGTAAAGGAGAGAGCCTTAGGATCAGTCTGGGGGTTTATTTTTGTTTTTTTGTTTTTGTTTTTTACATGACTTAAATACAAGAAGGAATAATACTTATGGCTTAAAGTATAAAGTATTCATGATGTTGAGAAAGAAACCGACTTGAATATATTATATAGCAGCACTTTTTCTTACTATATCCCAGGTACTAGTCTAAAAAATTGTAACAATTAGTTCAATGAATATTTAGACTAAAATCTAACACTAATATTATCTCATTTTTCAGATGAGTGAACTGAAAAGACATTTATTTCATAACTTGTATAAGGATATGCCATTAAACTCTAACAAGAGCAGAACTAGAATTTAAGCAGTCGAATTCTAGGACACAGTCTTAACAGCTGTGTGCATTGCCTCTAAAAATAAGAAATTTGGACTGGAGAGAATGCCCAGTCAGTAAAGTGCTTACCCTGTAAGTTTGAGGACCAAAATTCAATCTCTAGAATCTATATTTTAAAAAAAAAAGACAAAGGCATTATAGTCTCAGCCAAGGGAGAAAGAGATAAATGGATCTCCAGAGATTCCTTAATCTATATGTTTCAGGCCAGTGAAACATCCTGTCTCAACAAACAAACAAAAAAGTGTATAGTCAGAGGAGGAACAATGTCGGAAGCTGACCTCTAGTCTTCTTGGCTTCTAGGTTTCTCTAACAACTGTGATCCCCATATTAAGGCAGTAGTTCTTCCTACTCAACCAAATGAGACTGCTACTGCTTAGAATCTCTCCAGTCCATACCGACCAGTGAATGCTGTTGTCTGTCTCGCAGGCCTTGTTCCTTCCTCACCATCAGCCTTGAAGAATGGAGAGTCAAGTCTCACCAACGGTTCCTCAAGCAAGGTAGGAGAAATCCCATCAGAACCCTTTCACAGTGGGAACCACCAGCCTTACAGACAAATGGTGTCCCAGCAGCTTCTGAACTCCAGAGAACACTCTGTAGATCAGACTCACAGGTAAAACAGTTGAGTGTTTGCATTAATTCATTCCATCTCCATCCTAAGTTTAAGAGGACTGTGCCATTGTTACATCTCCATCAGAGCCACAGGCCCTGGAAATAACTGCTCCTTCCCTGTGAGGGGCTTTAGAGTGACAAAGTGTTTCTTATTTATTTCTACCTTAATTTTCATAAAAACCTGTGAGATTATCTCTACTGGCCCTAGTTACAGGTAAACTGTTCAGACAGAATAAATGCCCTTGGCTTAAGGTCACAGAGAAATGCCAGCCTCAACAGGAAAAAAGTTATCACATTTTCTGTCATAAAACCTAGTCATAAAATTGCTATTCTGGAGTTACTTAAGGTAGAACATCACCTTGATCTATGCTCCTTTACAGGGGAAGTGTTCATAGTGATGTATATCATATACTTTCACAGGCCTTAGTCTGCCTTTTAAGTAGGTTATAATTACCTAATCAACCTTGATGACTCAATTCATACAGAATCCACCCAAGCAAATTGAAGGTTGTTCTTGTTTATTGCCAGGATACTATGAATGTTCAATAATAAACAACTTTCCAGAAATGGGTAGCAGTAAGTTTAGTTCTACAGACTCTGTTCCGGATGAAGAAGGTAGAAAAGGCTTTGCTGGCAGTGACCACTTGGGCATATTCCTAACCTTTCCCATATTATTTCCACATTTGAAATCCAAGGATATCTGTGTGCAATGAGATCACCCCTAAACTCACATTGTGGTGCTTGAGCATTCCAGCTGAGACCTGAGGAGAGCAGTTAATGTTGAGGCAATGGAAGGCCATCAAGAGTTGACTTAACTTTTATAAGAAGTCTACTGATCCTCCTTGGTATCAGGTCACAAAAGCTAGGGAGAATGTCAGCTCATGAAGCTATTACTGGGATATACTTCTACTTGTTCCTGCAAACACCTCCATCATCTGTGAATTTTTTCCTCTTTTATTTTTAGCAGAAATGCTAGATGGTGGCCCATAGCAAATAGGCGAACAAAAAAATTATTTGGTCAAGAAAATGACAATCTTTAAAGATTATTTTTGGAGTCTTTCTAGTTGTGCCACAGCTAAGAATCTTGGCTTTAGCTACAAAGATAGGTCCTGAGACATGTAAGGCAAGTTTGGGGGCTTCAAGTGGTTCCTGATGTTTTTGCCTGTAACAGATTTAGAATCCCAGGTCTGGGGTAATCAGCATGAGGCCTTTAATTTAATGACAGGGAATAAGTTTTTTGAAAAAACAAACACAGACTTTCTCACATTGTCTCTTAAGCCTTTTGCCTACTCCGTCACCCTCAGTTATTCATGCCCAGCCATGTTGGCCTTCTGGTTATTTCTTGGACATACTCTGAGGCTATATGCATTACTGGTTGTACCCTCTGTCTATAGTGATTCTCCATTCTATATGGTCCTAACTCCCTTACCTCTTTCAAGACTTTTTTTTCAAATGGCAACCTCCAGGGGTACCTCTGCAGACCATTCCAACTCAGATTGCAACCAACCTCTTTATTCCTCCCAATTTCTCTGTCACAGTTTATCTTTCTTCCTCATATCATTTTTAAACATTCTATGCAGTCTAATTATTCTCTAAAATTATCGTCACGTTTCCTCTTACTAGCGGGTAAGAATTTCACAGAGATCACTGCTTCCTCCAAAGCTTTCCCCATAGTGCTAGCCTGGCTCACAGTAGTCACTCAGTAGCTTCTCATTATTGGCTGCCTTTGTGATCAGACTTGATCTGGATTTCTATTAACTGGGTAGATTTTACTTGCCTAAGATTGCTGAAAGGTCTTATAGAGCAGGTAATTATAGAATAAGGACCCAATAGGGACAACTTGGAGATAAACAGAAGGAGTTATCAATAATTATACCCCAATAATTTAAATAGAAACTATTATGGGCAAATTGAAATGTAAGATATATTTATTAATTGGACAATGTGGTCACAGGATGAGAGTGAGAGCCTGGTGAGACACAGGAAAGGGGGAAGGGAAAATTGCAAAAAGTTTGTTTGGAAATCTGGTTGTTGGGTCCAGAAACAAGGCTATGTACAATGTCTCAGCAGCAGTGTGTGGAGGATGCTTGGGCCTCTCCCATGAGGGAGGTGGGTTTTTAATGCTTCTGTGGAGACCATCCGGAATAGTCCCTATGTCTGCGATCCTGTGCTCTTCTGTGCCTCTTTCTCTACCCTTCTCAAGCCTAACTCCTTTTCTCCCTTTCCATGTTGCCTGTGATAAAGAGATGCAGTTTGAAGTCATAAAGGGTTTGGGTGTTTGATGCCTGGGAAAGAACTTTTCCCCAAGGGGGAGGAAATGAATCCCAGGTCTCCCATAGCATTTGAATTCTCCAAGTCTCAAAAATGCTGCATCAGCAGAGGCCAGAAAAAGAATAATCATTTGATCTAAACATAAAATAAGTTCTAAGAAATTCATTGCAATAAAATATAGAACCCACGGGTGTCCTAAAGCACTACCCAGAGATTTGCTTGAGAATTCTGAGATTTTGTTTTGTAAGTTTTGGTCTTATCAGAAACACATTGAGTCCTTAAACATGGCTGCCTTTTTTT